>NC_067495.1:99917819-100130640 GCF_947179515.1 Apodemus sylvaticus | reverse complement strand
TGAAACAGTATTCGGCAAAACCAGAACGGGGAAGTGGGAAGGGGTGGGAGGGAGAACAGGGGAAGAGATGGGGCTTACGGGACTATCGGGGAGTGGGGGAGCTAGAAAAGGGGAAATCATTTGAAATGTAAATAAATTATATCGAATAAAAAAAAAAGAATCCCAACATAAAAAAAAAAAAAAGAGTAAGATGGGTATTTTTACATCAATGAATTGCAATCAAGATAATCCCTGGCAGACACTTTAAACAGCTAACCTCAAAGTATTCTCTCCTTCACAAGTGTGTCTACATATTCAATTCTAGACTTCAAGTTCCCAAAGAACACTAACCTCACACAATGTTACACTAAATATATTTTTAGAAAACTAAACAATATTTATTGGTTTGAAGTCATCACCTAAATCTTGAAAAAGCTTTTTTCTTTACAATGAACTGTGTGTAATACATAATAATAACACAATAAACACATATGCTCATTCAACAACATTTCAGCATGACCAGTGTTTAAACTAAATATATATATATATATATATATATATATATATATATATATATATATATATATATATATATACATTTTAGAGGACTGCATGTTCTTTGCCATGGATAATTCACAAGACCATTTCACTAACTGTAATTATTAGCTCTACTGGGAATAACACTCATATTCACAAACATACTATCTGCTAATTTGAACATATGTCAGTGTCAAAGTTTCACATCTCCTGGGGTCTGTTTTATATTCTATATGACATAAGTATGAAGAATATTTGATGGAATATATAATATTTCACATATATAAATTCAGTAATTTAAATGCTAGAAAACTCATAGTAATTTTATCTGGTCTGAAGCACTACTAACTTTTCATCAACTTATATCAAGAATAGTGGATATCATTATTCATTCATTAGTCAACCATCAACTTATTTTTTTGTGTTTAAAAAGGGATTAAATGAAGAAAATATCTTCAAAAAACATTTTATCTACTATAATATAAAGCATCATCATGCAGTTAATAACAGTGATATTAACACTTTATTTCACCATGAATTAACTTTCATTATTGATAGTCATAAATTAAGTTTCACCTATTTTTTTGTTACTGATTAGGGACTTGTGAAGTAATTAATATGTGTTCCATTTATTATATGGATGGGATTTGTATTTTTCAAAGTGAGAATTTTTGCCCTAAAAGTACCAATGAGAATTTTTATACCATTTATTACTTAACTCTGTAAGTCAGGACATTTCACAATACATTATAAAGAATAAAATTTAGTTAATAGAGACCTCTGAAATGCTTTCCTATATTTACTGCACTGAATTTCCACAAGTTATATCAAAGGTTTATAAAACTGTGTATGTCATGAAGTATTCTTTATGTGATTTACTTTAAAAGAGCAATATAAAGAATTCTTATCTAATTTTACAAAGATGATATATGCAACATAATTTATACTAGTAATATAGTATATTAAATAATGTTCAGTCAGGACACCTTACTCTTCCTCCCTTTATCAAGCATTTACAAAATTATATAAAAATTAGATGATAAGGCAATTTTGATATATTATCACATTCTATGGCACCTAGAAAAATAACATCATCATCAACAACAATAACAATAATGGGAATAATAACAATAATGATGGTAAATAATTACATGTTTGAATTGAACACTAACTGGTGAAAGAAGGGAAGCAGTGAATGGCAGGATTTGCAGCAGAGCCTGAATCAAAACGGCTGTGTGGATGTGAATCTACTAAAATGTTTTTATATAATTTGATAATAAAATTTGATTTGCATCTTTGAAAGAACATAGTGTCATGCATTTTTTTGCTGAATATCTGTTTGATAATAGGGGTACAACGACAAATGAGGGAAGATATGAAAATATATTCTGAAAACCTTGATGTGATTGATTTGAAAGTGAATGAGAAAGGCATGCTGATTTTTTAAATCATCTTTGGCAGCTGAACATAAAACATTATGATTGATTGAAGATACTTTGAGCTATGTGTGTATCACAGAAAATTTCCATAGGTTGGGGTGTGGTGAGAAGTATGAGCAGTGGAGAATTGGGAAAGTACCATGAAGGCAAATTGCCATGTAGAGCAAAGGTGAATGAGTTTTACTTTGTCAGGTGTAGCCTCAATTTACGTTTGCAACACAATTATTATTGTCAATTTAAAACATTTTCTCAATTGGATTATTTATTACATGGTCATCTAAAGGTGAATGTTTCTACCAATAGTAGTCAACATATAAAACATTGTAAAAAGAACAATCATGGTAATGTCAATTTCTGACCTATGAGAGCAATGGCGAGCATCCCTTCACAATTCCTTTATGCCAGAAGACATACATTTCTCACAAAACACGATAGAATTTGTCATGCCAATGCCTTCTTATTACTCTAAAAATTTTGAGAAAAATCTTAAATATCTGGAAGACATTTAAAACTTCAGAGTGGAGGCATGTGATCCAATTGAAGCCATTACAATCACATACAATAACAAAGAGAGATAAATCAACTGGATCAAGTTTTAGGAAGAAAACACAGCTTAAGGCCTTGAAAAGCCTGGGCTATAGAAGAGAATTTGGTTACCAAAGTGTGGCAAAATTTTTTGGGGGGGATTATATGTAGAGTAGGCCAGTAAATACACAATAGTGGTTGACATTAAAATCAATTTTATCTCTAAATAAATAAAATTCTACTCAGAAGATAATGTACATTATGTCAAAGAAACTTTAAAATTATTAAGTATTCTTTAAGATGTCAGTGCTAATAAAATTATAGCAATGCCAAGAATTCACATTAGAAAAGGAGTGTGAAAGCATTGTAACCTACTTCTTTCATTAATTTATTTACTTTATGTCCCTATCACAGCCTTCCTTCCTTCCTCTCCTCCTAGTCCCTTTCTCTTAACCTCCCTTCCCACATTCCACCTCCCCTTTTCTCCTCAAAAAAGGTTAAGCCTCCCAAGGATATCAACCCACCTTGGCATATCAATTTGCTCTAGGACTAGGAACATCTTGGCCTAGTGAGGCTAGTAGATGCATCCCAGTTAGAGAAAAGGGATCCAAAGACATGCAGTGTAGTCAGATACAGCCTCTGCTACTGCCTTTGTGGGGATCCCACATGAAGATCAAGGTGCACATCTGTTACACATGTATGAGGGAGCTGAATCTGTACTATGCGATTTCTCTGGTTTGTGGTTCAGTCTCAGTGAGACCCTATGAGCCCAGGTTAGTTGATTCTACAGGTCGACTTCTGGTGTCCTTGACTTCTCTGGCTCCTTCAAACCTGCAACCCCACCCTGAGCTCCATCTATGTTTGTCTGTGGGTCTCTGCTTCTGTTTCCCTCAACTGCTGGGTGAAACCTCTCACATGATACTTTTTCTAGGTCCTATCTCCAAGTATAGCAGAATATCATTTATTAGAGTCAGGTGTGGGCTCTCTTTAATGATCTGCATCTCACGGTGGGACAGACATTGGCTATCCCTACCATTTCTTCTCCCTTTTTATCCCTGCGCATCTTGTAGGCAGGAAATTTGTGAGTCGAAAGTTTTGTTGTTGGGTTGGTATCCCCACACCTTCATTGGGAAGACTGCTGGTTCTATATCCCCTATTGCTAGAAGTCTTAGCTAGGGTCACTCCCATAGACTTCTGGGAGTTTCCATTGTCCCTAAGTTTCTTGCTTGTCCCAGAAATGTTCTCCCTGTCACTGATTCCAGTTCTTTCTCTGAGTTGTCCTCTCCCTCCTTTCTACCAATATTTGATATCTCCTGTCCTCTCTACCCTCTCTTCTACCCAGTCCCCTCCTTCCCTGCACCCATGATATTAATTTTATTTTTTCTTCTCAGTGAGACTCAAGCATACTTCCATGAGTCCTTGGATACTTCAGGGTTGCTTAGTTACTTTATGTCTGTGGATTGCAGCATAGTCATCCTGTACTAATATCCACATATAAGTGAATACATACATGTTTGTCTTCTGGAACTAGGATAATATTTTACCAAAACTAAGTGGAGAAAATCAATTTCTATTATTATATTTCTTAAATAAATAAAATATTTTATACTAATGTACTTGGAATTCTTTTACAGTCAATTATTATTTTTTTAATTTTTTAATTTTTTATCTTTATTTTCTAAATTCTTTGTTTACATTCTAAATGTTTTCCCTTTTCCCAGTTCCCCCTTCCCCATATGTACCATAAACCCTCTTCTCTCCATCCATTCTCCTATCACCTTCCTCCTTTTGCTCTGTCCTGTTACTCCCCTACAATGCTGGATCAAGCCTTTCCAGGATCTGGGCCCTCTCCTTACTTCTTCATGGGAGTCATTTGATATGCTAATTTTGTCTTGGGTATTCAGAGCTTCTGGGCTAATTAATATCCACTTATCAGTGATTGCATTCAATGTGTATTCTTTTGTGGTTGGGTTACTTCTCTTAGGATGATATTTTCCAGTTCTAACCATTTGCCTAAAAATTTCATGAATTCATTGTTTTTAATTGCTGAGTAGTATTCCATTGTGTAAATATACCACATTTTCTGTATCCATTCCTCCATTGAGGGATATCTGGGTTCTTTTCAGCTTCTGGCTATTACAAATAAGGCTGCTATGAACATAGTGGAGCATGTGTCTTTATTGCATGCCAGGGAATCCTTTGGGTATATGCCAAGGAGAGGTATAGCAGGGTCCTCTGGAAGTGTCATGTCCAATTTTTCTGAGGAACCACCAGAATGATTTCCATAGTGGTTGTACCATCTTACAATTCCACCAGCAGTGGAGGAGTGGTCCTCTTTCTCCACATCCTTGCCAACACCTGCTGTCTCCTGAGTTTTTAACCTTAGCCATTCTGATTGGTATGAGGTGGACCAATGGAATAGAATTGAAGACCCAGAAATGAATCCACGCAACTCTGGTCACTTGATCTTCAACAAAGGAGCAGAAAACATCCAGTGGAAAAAAGATAGCCTTTTCAACAAATGGTGCTGGTTCAACTGGAGGTCAGTATGCAGAAGAATGCGAATTGATCCATTCTTATCTCTTTGTACTAAGCTTAACTCCAAGTGGATCAAGGACCTCCACATAAAACCAGACACACTAAAATTAATAGAAAAGAAACTGGGGAAAACCCTTGAGGACATGGGAACAGGGAAAAGGCTCCTGAACAGAACTCCAATAGTTTATGCTCTAAGATCAAGAATTGACAAATGGGACCTCATAAAATTACAAAGTTTCTGTAAGGCAAAGGACACTGTCAAAAGGACAAAAAGGGCAACCAACAAATTGGGAAAAGATCTTCACCAATCCTACATCAGATAGAGGGCTAATATCCAATATATACAAAGAACTCAAGAAGTTACCAGAGATTCAAATAACCCTATTAAAAATTGGGGTACAGATCTTAACAAAGAATTTTCACCTGAAGAAATTCGGATGGCCAAAAAGCAACTTAAGAAGTGCTCAACTTCATTAGTCATTAGCGAAATGCAAGTCAATTATTATTTTTAAGTGGGTGTCCAAAGTAAAAGGCTTCATATCACAGTGGCATTTTCATACATAAGTTCATTTTCCTTTTCTTCCCCTCCTATTCTCCAACATCTACCTGCTAACTTATCATGTCATTCTGCCCCAAATGGCTCTTTTTTTCTTGACACCTGTGTTCTTCCCTCAATGCTGTTATTATCTCTCTTGTGGTTTCTAGTTTCAAGACAAACACACAGAGAGCAGGACTGGGAAAGGAAGAGAGAGAAGGAAGGAGCCAGGGCATCTGCATATGTGGAATTTGTCTTTGAATTACCTCACTTAATATGATAATTTACAGATCCACAAGATTTCCCGAAAATTCCATTATTTCAGTTTTCCTTATGGATGAATAAAATTCCATTGTATGTGTATATATTATAATTTTATTATTCACTCATCTGCTGAATTTAGAGTCTGATTTTATTTCATTGCTATTGTGAATAAACATGGACAGAATAACCATAGATGTAGAAATATTTCAGTGGTAGAATGTATTCTGTCTGTTATACAGCTAAGAGTGTTATATCTTGGTAAAATCATAGCTTAGCTATAGTCTTATTAATAATATTATTATTCATGTTTACTTGCGTGAGTACACATGTTTTTGAGAGAGAGAGAGAGAGAGAGAGAGAGAGAGAGAGAGAGAGAGAGAGAGAGAGAGAGAGAGTTTATGTAAGGGTTTTCAGCTGAGGCCAGATATCAACATCAGTTGTTCCTCAGGTAGGCTATCAACCATTTTTTCTTTTGTAAAACAGGATATTTAACCTATACTAATTGGTTGGTCAATGATTCTCAGGGATCTTCCTTTCTGCACCTGTCTAGCACTGGGATTGCAAGTCTGTATCACTATATTGGACTTTAATTGGGATTATGGAGATCAAACTCAAGTTGTCACGCTTGCACAGCAAGTCCTTTATGAACTGAGGCACTTCTCTAGGCTTATTAATTGTTGTAGAAACTACCATAATGATTTCAATAGTGTGTTGACAATTATTTATAATAAAAATATAGTCTTTCATTTCAAGTTGCTAATCTCAATTGATGTTAATAAGAAACTAATTCTTAAAGATTAGTACCCCTTTTATATAATAAGACAGAAACAAAATCAAGACAAAAAGATAACATGGTTCAATCAAATTGTATTAAATAATACCAAAGTGTTGATAAGAGAACTATATACTACTCTGACAAATCTAGACAAAAGAAAGTGCAGACTTTTCCTAATTAAAGAATGTTTTCAAAGAGCAAACTAATCACTGATTAGAGACTGAGGGAGTCAAAGCCTATATTAGTTTAGAGAATAAGTTAGAATTTTACTAAATTGGTCTCTTGGGGACTCTGGCTATATTAGACTCCTTTTCCTTCTTTTCACTTTTCTAGTGGGCAAAATAAAGCTATAAATTATAAAGATGTTTCTGTCAACAGACATGAATATGTCAATATAAAGAGAAATAAATAATGCAAAAACTGTTGTCACAAATACTGACTTTTTTCTTGTTCATAAAAGGAACTGGGTCATTATTAGTGAAAAAATATGTTTTGGGAAATTATTTGTTTTGACTTGACACTTGTTGCATATATTTTATCACTATTTATTTATTTATTTATTTGTTTATTTATTATCTTTTCACTTATTCTGTATGTGTGGTCATGAGTGCACACATGGCATAGCACATGGGTGGAGGTCAAAATACAACATATGGAACTGACCATGTGAGTCCTCTGGTATTGAACTCAGCTTGTCCTGCAAGAGGTTTTACAGCTGTACTTTTTCACCAGATCTCATGCTATTTCTGAATATGATAATGTATGCTTTAAATGTTTTACTAGGCTTGCTAAATTATGTCATCTAATATTATCAATTACTGACATATGCTTTTAAATATTTGTCATCTTCAATGAACTATTTTTAGAAGCTCAAGTACAACCCAATCATTTTGTTTTGCAAATTAATCTGAACTGTTCAGAAATTGAAGAAGTCTAACCATTTGACACACTCAGTAGCTTTGAGTTTTTCAGAAAACAAAACAAAAAAATTCTTTGGTATTTGACAAATACATGGGTTAACATTATATGAGGATAATTTAAGATATTTTTAAATGGAGAATCTTCACAATTGAGCCATATGAAAAGAAATGCTATTAGGTGCGCACCCATACTCTCTATTAAATATATGCCATGATTAAATACATACTGTAACTGAAAGTTTCTTTTAGCAGTGCCATTTTACATTTCAATGTAATAAAAATGATCATCACTACTATTATTTCATAAATAAAATGCATCAAAACTATTACTTTTAATATAGTCTTTTATTTTGTTTGTCTTGAGACCAGGTCTCACTGAATAATCCAGGATAGCCTTGAACTCTCTCCTTGTTTCAGCCTCCTAACTACTCAGAATCTCTCACTGTGTCAGGGACAACATATTTACATGATAATGTGTTTTAACTTCTGTCTTCAACTAAAACTTTGAATATTACAGATAGCTAATTGGTAATTAAGTACTGCAACATGATTTAATTATTAATGATATTGGTACTGAGTAATATATAAATATATGCATACAAATATCTGTAAACAATTTCTTCTTTAAATGAGAGCCAAAGACATTACAAAGCACAGTAGTGAAAATATTAAAACATGGCTCTTATAGCAGTTGGTGTGCCCTGGGGCCTAAAACCTTCAGAGTCATAGTTTCATGGCCACATTTTCAGTACCAGATATATGTTTTCTACTACAGAGTGAGCTTTTAATTCAAACAAAATGTGGATTGTTACCCTCATAATATTCATGCCAGGATTGCACTTATGGGTATATCTTGGTAAGTAAGTATTGTAGCTCACATGGTTGACAGCTGTGTGGTACAATTGGTGACTTATATTCCCAGGCTTTATTCCACAAACTTTTATTCACACCTTCTGGAGCTATGAATGCTAGACAGCAGAGAGGAATCTTTCAGGTTAAGTACAAGCTTTATTTCTCCGTGTCTGTGCCCAAAGTATATAGTATCTTTAGCAATGGAGTCTTATATAGTTCCTCGTGTGCAACAGAGAGCAAAGGCAATAGCTACATTAATTTTGGAGTCTCCAAGACTTCCTTCATCAGTAACTGAAAATGAATTATTTCATTCCTGGCACTAGGTTTTTTATTTGGCAGACTACAGATTCTATGAGGGACATGGCTTTTACACATCCCTAGTGATATATATGTATGAAATATATATATATATATATATATATATATATATATATATATATATATATTTCTCTGATGATGCAGAGTACATTTTAAAAGATAGAGCTGAACAATTATAAGATTATAAAAGCCATACTGCTGGTAGGATTTGGTGAAAATAGTATCTTTTGGATATGAGAGGTCTGATGAACTTTCGAACTCATGAAAGTTATGGTTTGCTTGTACAAAATAAATACCGTCAACATTTCAGTATGGATTAGGGAATGGTTCAAGAATCCTCATCCTATTAGACAGATGACCATTGACAACTGATCATTCAGAGAGGAGGACCCTGTTTTCAATAAGGCTCTTTGTTGGTGACCATGTTCTGGGGGATGGCTCCAAACACACTATATAGGCAAAAATTAGAACAGAGGTTTGTAAAAAGGGGATGGTAGCATGAAGTTAGAAGAGGGTTCAGTAGTAGATCTAGAAGGAGATAGGAATTAGAGTGGGGTGGTTATGACAAAATATATCATATGCAATTATAATATCCTCAAAGAATTAATAAAATACCAAACAAAGTAATAGCATATGATATGAAAATTGAATTATTTCATAACACATACTAAAGAAGCCATATATAGCTCAAAAGAACCTGAATTTATGGATCATCAGTCCATAATTAACTTCCGTTTTCTTTTCGTTTTCTTCTTTCCTTCCTATCCTTTCCTTCTTTTTCTTTTTCTTTGCTTTGCTTTGCTTCCCTTCTCTTTCTTTCCCTTCTCTTTTCTTTCTTCTCCTTTTCTTTACTTTCTCCTTGAGTCTTCTGCATGTCAGGCTGATTTTGAATTCACTACTTGGTGGATTTTGACCTTAAGCCTCTGATTCTCCTGACTGGACATGTGTGCCATAAGTCTCTGTTTTATGGCATGCTGGATATGGAAACAGTGGCCTTAAGAATGTTATGGAATCTCCTGGTCATATACCCAAAGGATTCCCCAGCATGCAATAAAGACACATGCTCCATTATGTTCATAGCAGCCTTATTTATAATAGCCAGAAGCTGGAAAGAACCCAGATGCCCCTCAAAGGAGGAATGGATACAGAAAATGTGGTATATTTACACAATGGAATACTACTCAGCAATTAGAAACAATGAATTCACAAAATTTTTAGGCAAATGGTTTGATCTGGAAAATATCATCCTAAGTGAAGTAACCCAGTCACAAAAGAATACACATGGAATGCAATCTCTGATAAGTGGATATTAATTAGCTCAGAAGTCCTGAATACCCAAGGCACAAATCACATAACAAATGACTCCCATGAAGAAGTATGGAGAAGGTCCTGATGATGGAAAGGATTGATCTAGTATTGGAAGGGAATATAAGGACAGAGAAAAAGGAGGGAGGTGATTGGAGAATGGTTGGAGAGAAGAAGGTTTATGGGACATATGGGGAGGAGGGGATCTGGGAAAGGGGAAATCATTTGGAATGTAAACAAAGAATATAGAAAATAAAAATATAAATAAAAAAGATAATCATGAAAAAAAAGAATGTTATGGAAAAAATCACTCAGGATGATTTTCAAAATGATGGGAATAAGAAGGCATTTCCAGGGTCAGGTGGAAATGTAGTGCAAAGGGAAATCCTTGGAATCTAGAAGAATAACCCGAGTGAAGACTCCTAATACTGGGGACACAGTCTAAACTGACCATTTTTCTGTAACTAGACCAGGTCTAAAGTATAGGGACTAGGTCGTCAACTCAGCCAAAAAACTTTGACTTACAGTTTGTCCTGCATATGGAGTGTTCTCAGACTGGAACCAAGAAGAATTGTCATCAATGAAACCAGACAGACTTCATCCAGCAACCGATGAGAACAGATGCCACATCCCACAACTAAATATTATGTAGAGCTCAGGGAGTCCCCAGGAAGAGGGAGAAGAAGGATTGGAGGAGCTGGGGTCAGAGGCATCATGAGAACATAGTCGACTGAATCAATTGATGGAGATTCAAGATCAAAGCAATCAGGGAGCATGTCGGGGTGTGACCTAGGTCTTTTGCCTATATGTTATGGCTAAGTAGCTTGATGTTCTTCTGGGAATCCTAAAAGTGGGGGGCATGATCTATCCCTGATTCTTTTACCTATTTGTACTTTTTCCTCCTACTAGGTTGCCTAGTCCAGTCTTGGTTTGATGGTATTTCCTTATCTTATTGTAGCTTGCTTTGCTGTAGTGAGTTGATGACCCTAAAAGTCCTGCTTTTTTTTCTGAGGTAGGTAGAGGCAAGATGGATCTGGAGAAGAAGGAGGGTAGAAGAGGAGACTGGGTGAGGGCAAGGATGGAAAACTGGTAGGTACATAATATATGAGAGAAATAAATGCAAATAAAAGAATGGTTTGGAAGCTTTTGACCAGCTGAGCTGTTTCTATCCTCATAACAGTCTTTAAACAGACTTTCATTAAAACTAAGTAATTGGCATTAAATATTACTTTATCAGTTTTATGGTCTTATTTATATTTTATTTATATACCTATATACAAAAAAGGCTGTATGGGTCATTTTAAAATGTGATCAGTAATAGGTTAGAACTTATTTTATCAAGTATAATAAGGGTAAATTAGTTAGACCAAAGTAGAGGTATAATTTGCAGGAAGCGCTCTCATTTTAAAGGTATAATTTGTTAGCTGGCTCCATTTATAAATCAGATTACATACTCTTATGTCTTGGTATTGGTGGGCAAAACTCTCAGGAAACAAGGGAAGGAATGAAGTAGAAGATTGGACCTTGTAAAATACTAGGACTATGCTAAAACAGAGAAATATCAGCATGGCATAAGCCTTTGCTTCTTTCAGTTTCTCACAGTGGTTTCCCTTTCTTCTGGTATAGAGTGTGGTTCTCTTTTGAATTCTTACCTTTAGCCTTATATTGCACCTCCTTACCACCTCCCTGAACCTGGACATCTTATCAAGAATTCAATCCTGGAATGCCTGAAATTATTTCCTCTCACAAGTATTGGATCTCTTAAAAAAAACTTTATCAATAGTCCAATCAGTCTCATTGTCACTCCAATCTGATACTTAGCAAATCCAATTCCCCTTTTCTCTAAAATACCTATTGAATTCACATGTCCTCTGATCTGTTCTCATTGTTACTGCCCTAGTTTACACCTTTATCTTCTCACATGAGGATTTAAAGTGAAAAAAAGTTACTTTTGCTGTAAGGTACAAGGTTATAAGTACTTTCCTAGACAATAAAAATCAAAACTCTGGAATCTTCCTGTCGTCTTCTATTTTACTATGCTTTGTTTCACTACCTAGACAATGGAGACAATAGTAGCAATAGCTATAATGTGGTGTAGCTTTTTTATTATATATTTTCTTTTATTTACATTTCAAATTTCATCCTCGTTCCTGGTTTCCCTTCTAAACACCCCCTAACCCATCTCCCTCCCCCTGCTCACCAACCGACCCACTCCTACTTCCCTGTCCTGGCATTCCCCTATACTGGGACATTGAGTCTTCTTAGGACCAAGGGCCTCTCTTCCCTTTGATATCAAACAAAGCCATCCTCTGCTACATATGCAGCTGGAGCCCTATATACCTCTATGTGTACTCTTTGGTTGCTGTAAATTTAGTCCCTGGGAGCTCTGTGGGTACTGGTTGGTTGATACTGGTGTTCCTCCTATGGGGCTACAAACCCCTTCAGTTCCTTGGGTCCTTTCTCTGGCTCTTCTATTGGGGACCCTGTGCTCAGTTCAATGGTTTTCTGAGAGTGTCCCCCTCTGTATTTGTCATGTACTACCAGAGCCTCCCAGGTGATAGCTATATCAGGCTCCTTTCAGAAAATTGACACCCACAATAGTGTCTATATTTGGTAAATGTATATGGGATGAATCTCCAGGTGGGGCAGTCTCTGGATGGTCTTTCCTCGAGCTGTGATCCACACTTTGTTTCTGTATCTCTTCCTGAGGGTATTTCATTCCCCCTTCTAAGAAGGACCAGAGTATCCATATTTTGGTCTTTCTTCTTCTTGAGCTTTGTTTGTTCTGTGAATTGTATCTTGGGTATTCTGAGCTTCTGGGCTAATATCCACTTATCACTGAGTGAATACCATGTGGGTTCTTTTGTGATTGGGTAATCTCACTAAGGATATTTTCTAATTGTTTACAATAGCTGAATAAATAGTATTCCGTTGTGTAAATGTACCATATTTTCTGTATCCATTCCTCTGTTGAGGGGCATCTGGGTTCTTTCTAGCTTCTGGCTATTATAAATAAGGCTTCTATAAACATAATGGAGCATGTGCCCTTATTATACATTGGAAAGTCCCTGGGTAAATGACCAGGGGTGGAATAGATGGGTCCTCCAGTAGCATTATGTCTAATTTTCTGAGGAACTGCCAAACTGATTTCCACAGTGGTTGCACCATCTTGCAATCCCACCAGCAATGGAGGAGTGTTCCTCTATCTCCACATCCTTACCAGCACCTGCTGTCACCTGAGTGTTTGATCTAAGCCATTCTGACTGGTGTGTGATGGAATCTCAGGGTTGTTTTGATTAGCATTTCCCTGATGATTAAGGATGTTGAACATTTCTTTAGATGTTTCTCAGTCATTCAGTATTCCTCAGTTGAGAATTTTTTGTTTAGCTCTGTACCCTATTTTTTAATAGAATTATTTGATTCTCTGGAGTCTAATTTCTTGAGTTCTTTGTATATATTGGTATAAGCCCTCTATCAGACATAAGGTTAGTAAAGATCTTTTCCCAATTTGTTTTTGCCATTTTGTCCTATTGACAGTGTCCTTTAAGAGTTAAAATTATTATCCACTTATCAGAGATTGCATTCCATGTGTATTCTTTTGTTGTTGGGTTACCTCACTTAGGATGATATACCCAAGGCACAAATCGCATAACAAATGACACCCATGAAGAAGTATGGAGAGGGTCCTGATCCTGGAAAGGATTGATCTAGCATTGGAGGGGAATATAAGGACAGAGAAAAAGGAGGGAGGGGATTGGAGAATGGATGGAGAGAAGAAGGTTTATGGGACATATGGGGAGGGGGCATCTGTGAAAGGGGAAATCATCTGGAATGTAAACAAAGAATATAGAAAATAAAAATATTTAAAAAAAGAGTTTAAATTTTTATTGATACTGGAGACATGGCTCAACAGTAAGAACACTTAGTGTTTTTCAAATTGACCAAGTTTTAGTTGCCATCATTCATATAGAACAGCTCATACATGCTTGCAACTACAGTTCTATGATAACCAGGGTCCTCTTCTGGCCTCGAGAAACACAATCATGTGGTGTACGTAAACTTGTGCAGCACATATGTACAAATAAATAAATAAATAAATAAATAAATAAATAAATAAATAAATAAAGTAAGTAAGGAAGGAAGGCAGAAAGAAAGAAAGAAAGAAAGAAAGAAAGAAACAAAGAAAGAAAGAAAGAAAGAAAGAAAGAAAGAAAGAAAGAGAAATAAAAATAAATTAATATTTTAAACAGTTGAAAGTACTAATGAGCTGAGTTTGTGGTGCAATCAGAGTGCCTTCCTAGCATACATGAAGATCTAAGCCAATTTTTAGAACCACATAATCTTGTATAGTAACACATACTTCTAATCCCAGCAGAGATGAGAAGATCAGAAGTTCAAGGTAATCCTTAGTTCTAGGCCAGCCTAGGCTACATAAGACTCTGCCTCAAATTTTAAAAGAAGAAATAAATGTATTAAAATTTATAAGGAGTGGTCAATAAAAGTTATGATCCCTGCCTTATCTCTCCCCAAAATAATTTTAGTGTAGCACCCCCTCTTAGAGTATAAACAGGCCCTTGCACATGATTCATTACAAACAGAGTGAGATTTGCCTTCTCTCTTTCATTCTCTGACCTGTGTCATTATTTTAGAAAATGAAGGAAATGGATAGTATGGTAATAAGGGTAAAGGTTTAGAAATTTATGGCAGAAACGAAGTTATGTGGTGAGGTAGTATATAGTTGGTAAGAAAACTAGAAAAGACTATGAGAAAAAATTACACCCAGGAATCTAGCAGATTTCAGTTTAAGTTTCCAATTTGAAACTCTTAGCTATATGTCACTGAACATGTGACTTATAAACTGTATCTCTACTTTCCACCTTTTCCACTGAGAATTGTACCAGTGTCTATACTATGAGACTGCTATGAGAGAATAGATAGGGAAATGATAAAAAAGTGAGTTTCATAGAAAATTGGCCTGTTGGTTTGTCTTTTTCACTCTTATATCACTACCTTGAACAATATCTAGACCATACTAAACAATTAATGAATGGAGAGATTCATTAATAATGTTTCCATTCATGATTACTTAGCACTGATGCCTACTATTGTTTGTAATCACATTCCTCTTTTTGTACCTATGGTATTTGTGTTAATTGCACAACATTATGTAGAAAGAGAAAATTTTCAGTAGAGCATCACGGCAAAAAATTATGATATACACTGTCAGGCCAATAAGTAATCTGATCAATTAAAAAGTAGCAGCTGTAAGTTCACTGTAATTCCCTAATTGCATTTTCATTCAGCTTTTAACAAGTGTTTTTTTTTTTTTTTTTCGCTGACTAGAGCTAATCAATATTAAATGCAAGACTGAGAAAATGTCTTTGTGGACATTATGAAGACCTAAAGATGAGCTGGCTTTATTTCTTTGTGATAGAGACCAAGAGGCTACGAAATATTGATCCACAACACTAGAATAAAATCGTGGTTTCCTCCACTATCTAGTATTCTGATAGTTTTATCAGCCCTTCTTTTTAAATTAATTATTCCATTCGTTTGCATCTCAAATGATATCCCTCTTCCTGGTTACCCCTCCACAGCACACTGATCCCATCCACCTCTCTCCCCCTTACCTTCGTCTCTTTGAGGGTGCTCTTCCTCAGTCTCACCCACTCCTGCTATACTGCTTCAGCCTCTCCCTATGCTGGGGCATGAAACTTCCACAGAACCATTCCATTGATGTCAGACAAGGCCAACCTCTGCTATATATGTATCAGGAGCTCCATAGCTCCCTATACACTCCTTCCCTATACACTGCTGCAACATCTATCACCCCATTGATTGCCAGGATTGATCAACCCCTTACACCTCCTCTTCCAGCTTCCGTTTTCCTCATCCCATAGGCAGAAAACACATTATGTGTACCATCATTTCAAGAGTGGTTATTATATGAAAACAATTTATCCTTAAGCTGCCAAACTTTAAAAATTTCTCTGACCATAGCTCCCTATACATCTCCCATCTTGTAATCACCATGAGTCAGAATGGGAAGCATGGTGCAATGTAGCTCTCTTCAATCATTTTAGCATCAAAGGGGAATTGTACTTTTCCTCCAATTTCTTAAACTTAAGAGAGAAAAAAAAACCTAGATCAACAACATTTATGATTTCAAATTTAGTTTCCCCATTTCTATTCATCAGAGACATATAAAGCTGCCAATCAGTTTCCCATCAGCATGAGATAGCCAGTATTATCAAAATGAGTGGATATAATTTCAGGCAAAAGCAAAGAAACTTGACATTTTAGTCAGGTTGTGTAATTTATTGAAAGTAAATGAACACTCTCTGTTAGGCTCCTTTCAAATATTGAAAATGACTCATAGATTCTCATTATTATCTCCTCAGATCCCCTCAGGGAGAGGGTGTGGGCAGAAAACTCTCAGGCTAGAAGTTCCTGCATTCTAATAAATGATACAGGTTCTCAGAGCCTTGGTTTTAGCTTTCTGTTAAAGGATAATAATACTGCCTGCCGTCCTATCTCAGAGTGATCACTTTAAGAGTATTCTATGGGCACTATGTAAAGCTATGCACTTTTATACTTGATTCTATTTTAATTTAGAGTTACCTAATAATATAATAATTACATCAGCTTTATAAATAAGCTAACTAACTTGGGCACATGAGACCAAGGAACTGCCCAAGATTGCACCAGTTATGGTAAGTGGCAGAGTTCTGATTAAAACAATAAAGACCAAAACCACACAAAACAAAACCCCACAGGTATATTTCAGTTTCAAACCATATTCTGTTTTATTATTTATACATTATTATACTTGTATAATAATTTTCACTGACATAGTATCCTTTCCATTCCTATAAGATACAAAATGTTTTACTCATTAAATGAAGCTATAAGTATTGTATGGTGGGAGGGTAACTCAGAGATACAGGGCCTCCCTTCACTCTCACATGAGAAGCAAATGTCTAGCTCTTATAGCTAGTAAGTAGTCAAACTGAAATAGAAGGGAACATTCCTAAATAAAAGACCACTGTACTGTTCCTTGAGCTTGCTTACCCTACAGTGACTTCCATGTTACATTTTAGATAGGAGTTTTCCAAAAATACAGAACAAAAATCTTAAATAAAAGAAAACATTATTAAAACTGTGACACAAGTTACATTTTACTAAGTATTATAGTAGTTCATAAACTATACAATGTAAATGGCAAAATGAAATATTTATTTGGATGAAAAATAAATTTCACTCAATGTTTTACACTTCAGATATAAAACATGTTAGAGAACAATCAATTTTTCACAACCATTGATTTCAAATTAACTAAATGTTCTTTGAAAGCTGCTCGTTCCTTCTGTTATCACAATATATTTTGCAAAATAATAAATATCAAATAACAGACATTCTCCTAAATGTGTTTTATCATATTTTATCACCATGTTGGCTTGCTGAAATGGCTGTGATAGCAAAGGAATAATATCAGCTGACGACCCACCAAATATTGGATTATGGTTTTTGTTTTACATACTCTAAAAATTCTTATACTCTCAGTTTAAAATTATGATGAAGGACACACATAAAACATAACCTTATTTATATATTAAAATGATTATTTGTGTCTTCTTTTCTTTTTGTTTTTTGTTTCTATGTCTTCTCTTAAACTTTCATTTCATTGTAAAGTATTTGTAACCTCAACAACCTACC
The DNA here is from genome assembly GCF_947179515.1 of Apodemus sylvaticus. Classification (NCBI taxonomy): domain Eukaryota; kingdom Metazoa; phylum Chordata; class Mammalia; order Rodentia; family Muridae; genus Apodemus; species Apodemus sylvaticus. The sequence continues at coordinate 100,112,937 of NC_067495.1, read as the reverse complement.
CTGTACCCCAAACTTCACAGATTTGCAATTAACCAATAACAGCTTTTTTTCCTTTGCTTTTCTTAAATGGAGATTATTCTTTTACAATGATCATTTTTTATAGTGAAACAAGAAAGCTGCCTGCTTGAAAATGAATCCCTGTGCATCTATATGGTATACACACTGCATCTATACAGCACACACAGACTGCATCTCTATGGTACACTCACCACATCTCTATGGTACACACACTGGATCTATATGGTACACACACTGCATCTATATGGTATACACACTACATCAATACAGTACATACACTGCATCTATATTATATACACACGTCCTCTATATGGCACATATACTGTATCTATCTGATATATACACTACATCTATATAGTACATATACTGCATCTATATTGTATACATACCACATCTATATGGTACACACTGCATCTATATGGTAGGCACACACACTTTGCAAAGAAATTCATTCAGCCTCTCTGATGACAAATCAACCTTGTTATAGGGAAATGCTATTTCAATTTATAGTCTTTTCTTCAGGTTTCATTATGTTTTGCAAGATTATTTTTCAGTAATATAATCAGTACCATGCTCTTCAAAACTTGTCTGTTTTCTTCAGGTTTGAGTTTATTATACATCTCAGATGTCTTAGAAAAATATGTCTTGGAAATATAACGGTTGTGATACATATTTTCAAATATCTGGGATAGGAAAATCTTAGTGACTCTTCTAAAGTGGTGATAATTTATGAGAAAAGATTCTAAGGGTTTATCTTCTACCATGAAGAACAACAAAATCTGAAGTAATTTGAAAAGTGCTGAGCAGTTGACTTAGAAGCACCAGAGTACAGTGGCTGCCTTTTTTGAGCCAATCGAGCAAGAGCAGAAGGAAAATGGATTTTCTTCAGTAAAGATTGAAAAATAGGTTAATATAAAATCCTCATGACCAGAGACAAATTTCATATTTCTTACAGGAGGGAAAATAACTAATACTTGCCAGGAGGAAGTGGAAATCTCTCAAAGTAAACATGTAAGTCATGACTTCGGGGAGGACTTGGCCTAATTTGTGAGCATTTCTTATCAATGGCCTAAAAAGAACGTGTTAAATTTACAAGTAGAGCCTTAAAACTTCCTAGGGTCAAGTAGCCACAATGAATAAACTATCTGGATAAGCTGGAGTTCCTCATATCTAAGCAAACAGCATCTTTATTTCCACCCATGATGCCTGGCTTCTCAAAATCGGCTGGCGTATCCAGACCAGGATCCATGTGACCTAAGTCTTCCTAGAAAGCTGGGTGAGGTTAATGGCACAGACTGGATTGTTAGCGTAGAGCCAAGTGACACAGACCACATGCAGATATTTTCTGTTAAGAAGTAATTATTAAGTGCTTATTGTACTAGACATTGGGAAGAAACAAAAACCACGAGCACAAATGAAATAAAAGATACATGTCTTGGTTTCAAAAAGCTTACGAAACAGTTGGCAGAGAAAGACATGCAACACGAAAACAAGCAGAAGATAATGAGTTTTAAACTGTAACCAAAAGCCGGGTTATAAAGAACATTATGAGAATTGTAATTCAAAACACTGGTGGGGAATTTCAACAAACTAAGCTGGCTTTTTAACATCTAATAAATAAGGGCTGATGTCAGTTATCTCAAAAGGAAGCAATGTGGCAATAAGTGGTTAACATATTTCCTCCAGAAAAAGCAGGCTAATTTCCAGAAGCCTAAATCTAATTTAAAGATACAACGGATAACTATTGTCTTTTGTTAAAATACTCAGAAATATATACTAGGAATAGGTTCTTTTTCTTTAGGCCATTTGACACAATCACGATGGATATTTTGGAACCTGACACTGTCATGGATAAAGTAAATTTTCAAGCAGTATATTACAAATTACCTCGTTTCTCTAAATATTCTAAAACTGACTGGCCTAGTAGGAAAAGTAGTCAAAAATATTGTCCCTATAAATTAAGTTAACCTAAAAGGTGGTAAATATCTGATTTGAAAATAAAACAATAGCTGGGTGGTGGTGGCGCACGGCTGTAATCCCAACACTCTGGGAGGCAGAGGCAGGTGGATTTCTGTGTTCAAGGCCAGCCTGGTCTATAGAGTGAGTTCCAGGACAGCCAGGGCAATACAGAGAAACCCTGACTTGAAAGAAAACCAAATCCAAAATACCCAAATAAATAAATAAATAAATAAAAGAAAATAAAGCAATGAGGTACCTAATATTTAGTAAAATATTAAACTATAACTATAACATATACCATGCAATGAAAAGCTGATAAAGTGTTACATTATCTAATACTATTATCCTAAACAGGATTGCAGTAACTGGTTCCATTTTAAAACTATTTTTATTAAAATTCTAATATTTATCACTATGGATGTTTACAAAATATTACCAGATTATTGCATCTTTAGAGGGGTGTTCCAAGCTGACCAAAGGTTTAAAATATACACCACAAATATGAGGACACTGCTGAAGGAACAGAAGTTTAATGGAAAGAAGAAATATTTAAAACTAAGACAGTTTTCCTATCTTCCAATATTAGGAGGCATATTCTCTGTCTCCAATAGGTAATGAGTAGACTATTATTGGAAGTAATCAGCTATTAATTTTAAAAACTCCTGGAAATGTTACTTTAGATATAATTATTACATGGGAAACATGCAGGCAAATAAATGTAGGTGAATAGATGTAGGAGATGTCTGGTCTTTAATACCAGTCTACTGTAGAATCCCAGTTTCTGAGGAACTGGAGTAGGTAACCTCCATTGTTGACTTCCCTGCACTTAGAATCACCACGGGAGGACACCTCTGAGTATGTCTATGAGTGCGTCCATACAGGCTAGCTGAGAAGGGAAGCCCCATGCTGAATTGTGACAGCACTATCCCCTTGTTCCATGGCTGAATAAAAAGGAGAGAGAGGTGAGCACTACATTTCCCTCTCTTTGCTTGGATAATGGATAATGAGAGCAGCTGCTTCATGCTCCCACTGCCATACATTCATCACCTTGATGGATTGTTTCACTCCTTAAATCATAGCCAAAACAAACTCTTCCCTTCTTAAGTTACTTTTGTCAGTTATTGTGTCACAGCAATATGAAACACAATACAAGAGTCAATTGTCTCAGATATAACCAGATGGGATCATAAAGCTTTCAAGTGACTTGGTCAATAATAGGATAGAATGGAAGACCTGGACACAAACCAAGAAAGATACGTCTTCTTAGATTTTTACAAAGGTGGCACAAACATGCAGTGGAACAAAGGAAGCTTATTCAACAAATGGTGCTTATAAAACTGGTTATCTAGTTGTAGGAGAATGAAATTAAACCTCTTTCACCTTGCAAAAAACAGACTTAAAAGAGTGCTGAAACTGCTAGAAAAAATACAAGAAATGTTCTTTAAGGCATTGGATTATGCCAGAATTTTTGAATGGAACTCTAATAGCATAGGAACTAGTTTCAGCAAAAGACTACATGAAAGTAGTAATGTAAAAATAGATATGACTATCTTTCTTAGTACTGGAGGGGCTATGCAAGCAACTGTGAGCAAGAGGGCTGGGTCATCAACAGTCTTACTCTGCTGTAAACCTGTGAACTTCAATAATGGCCTCTGTGGCAAGATAGACCTATAAGTGCAATAGAACCAGAAATGTTAGAAATGTAAGGAACCATTCTCTAATTAGAGTTAAAGCCTTCTCCACATGAGGAAATGGATGCTTTGTATTGCAAATAAGGCAATGAAACCATGACCAGGCCCCATGGGTGAACCCACTTCTACTATTCATTACATAGATATAGTACCAATCTGACTCTAAGTTCCTATCTCTATATTCATATATTATTGCAGTTCTCAGAACTCATTATGTAAGTTACCTTGTGCGGTGGATGGCTGTGAACCAATAAACTCACAGTTAGTCAAAGGGTAAAAAATAAGTGTCTGTGGAGTACTTATCCAGAAATGACATGTCTCTATTACTCCTCCCAGGCAGGAGGTGTAGAAACCATGGGGAAGAAGAGGCAGAAAGACTGTAAGACTCATAGAATTTGAGGAGGACAGAAGTTAAACGATGCCTTTGGACATAACAGGACAGCTGCACTCATGAACTCACAGCAGCTATGGTGGCCTGCACAAGACTCATATGAGATCAAGCCAGACAACCTTCTAGCATGGATGGGTAAGAGAGCAAGTTTATTTTTCTTTAGGCATATGGCACCTGCTAGGTCAACCATGCTTAAGTGCACGATACCATGTCATGAGCATATTGGATTATGTTATTATTAAAATAAGAAAATCTGTGCTTAAATTTTGGAGAAGTTTAGTTGGAGTGTATCTTAGAGAAGTTATGGGGAAGTACATGAGTATGATCCAAATATATTAAAATGCTAAAAAATTAAGTATTTTTTAAACAGATTACTATTAAGCCTAAGGCTTTCTTGCACAATACAAAGATATTTTTGTCTGTTAGCTTAAAAGTTAATCCAAACGGGACTATCAATTACCTGAATGGGAAAATGTATATTCCCAAAAAGAAACTTCTGTTCCAGAAAATTTAGAAAACAGTTTATAGCTTATTTAAGTATGTAGATAGGTTGACATAGTAGAATGTTTTCCTATTTTAATTATTTTATTTACTTAAATTGCAAATGTCCCCTTTTAGTCTCCCCTCCCAGAGTTCTTCACCCCCTACATCGACCCCTTTGTCTCTGACAGGATACCCCCATGAAATCCCCCTTCCCTGGGGCATTAAGTCTCTAGAGGATTAGGCTCATCCTCTCCCACTGAGGTAAGAAAAGGCAGTACTTTGCCACATATGTGCCTGGGGCCTTAGACCAGCCTCTGTATGCTCTTAGGTTGGTAACTTGGTCTCTGGGAACTCCCAAAGGTCCATGCTAGTTGACACTGTTGGTCCTCCTATGAGAGTGTTATCCCTTTCAGTTCCTTTAATCCTTCCCCTAACTCTTCCATAGGGGTCCCCAAACTCATTTCAATGCCAAGCTATGAGTATATCTTTCTCCATCAGCTGTTGGTAAAGCCTGTCAGAAGACAGCTATGCTAGATGCTGCTGCCTGCAAGAACAACATAGCATCAGTAATAGTGTCAAGGTTTGGTGCCTGCCTATGGGATAGATCCCAAGATTGGCTGGTTATTCCATTTTTTCCCCTGCATTTCCTTTAGACAGGAAAACTGCTGGGTCAAAGATTTCGAAGGTGGGTTGGTAACCCCATCTATCCCCTGGGGGGTGGGGGGAGGCTCTCTATCTAGTGGAGGTGGTTTCTTCAGGCTCCATCTCTCTACTGTTGGGCATTTCAGCTAAGATCGTCCTCATTGAGTCCTGAGAGTCTGTCACATCCCAGATCTCTGGGACTTTGTAGAGGAACCCTCTCTCCATGACCCCCTTCAGCATCTGAATGTTTTCATATATCCCAGGTCTCTGGGACTTTGTAGAGGATCCCTCCCCTGTGCCCACCTCCAGCATCTGATTATTTCCATTCATTCTCCTGGCCCTCTGGGTTTCTCTGCTATCTCCCTCCATACCTGATCCTGTCCCCTTTCCAATTTCCCCTCCCCCTTACTTCTTCCACTCATTTCCCTCCAACCCTCTACCTACTGTGATTATTTTGTTCCCTTTTCTAAGTGGAATTGAAGCATCCTTACTCACTTGGAACTTCCTTTTTGTTAAACTTCTTATGATCTCTAGGTTGCATCATGTGTATTCTGTACTTTTTGGCTAGTAGACATACATAGTGGTCTTTTGAGCCATTTTCTACTCTTACCTTTTATGAGTATGCTTGATACAAGAGACTTTCTGTTCAATATTCATTCTCATACCTTAACAGTGTCTCATAATACTTTGTGATACACTCTACTTACCTTTCACTCTGCTGATTCTCTATACTTTTTTCTTTGTGTCTTTTCAAATTCATTTAGCATAAAACACAAGGCTCAAGGAGTCATGGGATTTCCAAAGTGAAATGATTGCAATATTATTGGCATGAGACACTCAGACTTTTGTATTTGATGCTTACATAATAGCAAGTGGTGAAAATATTCAATATTGAAAGTCAAACAAAACAGGTAGACAGATCTGAATATGTTCAACTTACCCCTTTAAAAATGACAAAATACACTAATAAATCCAAAAAAATTATTAGGTCCTTGTTCTTTGCCTAGTATCATATGATGCACACATAATCTCAGTCTGATAATTAAATAAAGATTAAAGTGACAAAGTATGATCATAAATTTAAATTTTGAGTCTTGAATTTACAATTCACAATAATTATCCTGACACTTTGATATAGCTAAGAATGCAAGATCAGGACATTTAATCTCACAAAGTTAAGTAATATCACCAAAGTCACAGTTCTTATGTTGTCTGGGACCCAGTATTGATTATGCTTCTTCCAACACTTATGGTATTTTAACTTGTTCCATTAAAGATTAGACAATATAATGGAAGGTATAATGCAACAGACCCTGGGAAGATTCATATTTGGTCATAATTATATATTGCTAACTACTTATGTGGTTGTCAATAGGCTATAACCTATTTCAAGTTACTTCATATTGCACAAAATGGTAGGTTTTACAGTTGTTCATTGTTCTTAGAGACTCAGTTTGTTGAATCTATTTTGAGGGAGAAGGATTTTTGTGTCTCCTGGGTAGACATAAAGCCTGAATCATATGTCAGGAACCATCCATCTAAGTGACAATTGACTGATTCCTAGGACTAGAAAGGGAACCACCTTTTAAGTTTACATGGGGTGAATTGACAATGTACAGACACTTAAGTATATTACAATTGTATGAGAGAAACAAGAACTAAGAACTTACCAGACATGCCAGAGGAAGTAAACAGTATAACTTCCTCACCTGGCCCCCATAAAGTGTTGAACACTGTGATGGAATTGCATCCCTCAAACTTGTCATCTAGCACCAGGTTATCTTCAAGAACTCAGGACTCCACAATTGATCCTGGAGCTTTAGCTCAGCTAGGTCCTTGTCCCCTTTCATATCCAATCTTCTATAAAGACTAGGCTGTTGATATAGCCTACTTGTGTATATGTATAGACTATTTGTATGTATGGACCTAGACCTGATTTACCTTCTTCTGCTTCTGTTCTAGACCTGTTTTAACTTTTCATTTAGCAGCTGAACTCTGTGGCTTCACTCTCAAACCTGACACCATCATCTACAGCAACATTAAGCACGTGCAGCTCTGGTCTGCTTCCTTCTCCTATCAATACAGGATCTTTTTAAGGCTACTTCTTAAACTCATTAACTCTGCTGCAGCCTTTTAAATTTGTATTCATCCTGTAATCTACATATATGCATACACATTTGTAGTCATATACAAAGTGCCATGGGTTGCATGAGAGTTAATATTAGTAGTTAATATTGAAATAAAATAATATATATTCAACTGATACAGTATACCAAAATAAATGGATTATTTGACAATGTGTTGTTATTAAAACTATAAAGCCCTATAAATTCATTGTGGAAAGATGCAAATGTATTCCTCTATGTTTCTAACCTAATGTTTTTTGACAGTGAACTTGAGCTTTATGATGGCTCATCTTGATTGCCAATTTGCTGTGACCTACAATCACTATAGATGCAACTATCTGGGAATGTCAAAGAAAGACACTAGATTCAGTTAATTGGAATAAACTGCCCAATAAAAACATGTATGGCATCAGTAACAACATCTTTTACTCTCTGCTTTTTTGTTGTTGTTGTTTTTGTTTATTTTTTATTGTTTTATTTTCTATATTCTTTGTTTACATTCCAAATTATTTTCCCTTTCCCGGTTCCCATCTTGTAATAAGCCCCATAAGCCCTCTCCCATTCTCCAATCAACCTCCTCCATCCTCCCTGTCCCGGTACTCCCCTACAATGCTGGATCAAGCATTTCCAGGACCAGGGACCTCTCCTTCCTTCTTCTTGGGAATCATTTGATATGCGAATTGTGTCTTGGGTATTCAGAGCTTCTGAGCTAATGTCCACTTATCAGCGACTGCATTCCATGTGGGTTCTTTTGTGACTGGATTACCTCACTTAGGATGATATTTTCACGTTCCAACCATTTGCCTAAAAATTTCACTAATTCATTGTTTTTAATAGCTGAGTAATATTCCACTGTGTGAATATACCACATTTTCTACATCCATTCCTCCATTGAGGGACATCTGGGTTCTTTCCAGCTTCTGGCTATTACAAATAAAGCTGCTATGAACATAGTGAAGCATGTGTCCTTATTGCATGCCGGGGAATCCTCTGGGTGTATGCCCAGAAGTGGTATAGCAGGGTCCTCCAGAAGTGTCATGCCCAGTTTTCTGAGGAACCACCAGACTGATTTCCAGAGTGGTTGTACCATCTTACAGCCCCACCAGCAGTGGAGGAGTGTTCCTCTTTCTCCACATCCTCGCCAACACCTGCTGTCTCCTGAGTTTTTAATCTTAGCCATTCTTACTGGTGTGAGGTGAAATCTCAGGTTTGTTTTGATTTTCATTTCCCTAATAACTAATGATGTTGAGCATTTCCTAAGGTGCTTCTCAGCCATCCGAATTTCTTCAGGGGAAAATTCTTTGCTTAACTCTGTACCCCATTTTTAATAGGGTTATTTAGTTCTCTGGAGTCTAACTTCTTGAGTTCTTTGTATATATTGGATATTAGCCCTCTTTCATATGTAAGGTTGGCGAAGATCTTTTCCCAATTTGTTGGTTGCTGTTTTGCCCTTTTGACAGTGTTCTTTGCCTTACAGAAACTGTGTAATTTTATGAGGTACCATTTGTCAGTTCTTGATCTTAGAAGGAGTCATAGAAAGTCTTCCAACCAAAAAAAGAAGCACAGGACCAGATTGTTTTAGCGCAGAATTCTATCAGACTTTCAAAGAAGACTTAACACCAATACTCTTCAAATTATTCCACAAAATAGAAACAGAAGAAACACTACCAAACTCATTCTAAGAAGCCACAATCACACTGATATCAAAACCACACAAAGATCCAACAAAGAAGGAGAACTACAGTCCAATATCCCTTATGAATATTGATACAAAACATACTCAACAAAATTCTTGCCAATCGAATACAAGAACACATCAAAATGATCATTCACCATGATCATGTAGGCTTCATCCCTGGAATGCAGGAATGGTTCAATATACGGAAATCCATCAATGCAATCCACTACATAAACAAACTCAAAGAAAAAAAAAAAACTCTTGGTCTTTTCATTAGATGCTGAAAAATCACTTGACAAAATTCGAATCCTTTCATGCTAAAAGCCTTGGAAAGAACAGGAATTCAAGGCCCATACCTAAACACAGTTAAAGCAATATACAGCAAAATGGTAGCCAACATCAAACTTAATGGAGAGAAAATTGAAGCAATCCCACTAAAATCAGGGACTAGAGAAGGCTGTCCACTCTCTCCATATGTTTTCAATATAGTACTTGAAGTTCTATCTAGAGCAATTAGACAACATAAGGAGGTCAAACTAATACAAATTGGAAAGGAAGAAGTCAAACTATCACTATTTGCAGAAGATATGATAGTATACTTTAGTGACCCAAAAAACTCCACCAGAGACTCCTACAGCTGATAAACAACTTCAGCAAAGTGACTGATTATAAAATCAACTCAAGCAAATCAGTAGCCTTCCTTTACTCAAAGTATAAGCAGGCTGAGAAAGAAGTTAGGGAAATGACACCCTTCACAATAGCCACAAACAATATAAAGTATCTTGGTGTAACTCTAACCAAATAAGTGAAAGATCTCTATGACAAGAACTTCAGGTCTCTGAAGAAGGGAATTTTAGAAGACTTCAGAAAATGGAAAAATCTTCCATGCTTGTCGATTGGTAGGATTAATATAGCAAAAATGGCCATCTTGCCTAAAGCAATATGCAGATTCAATGCAATCCCCATCAAAATCCCAACTCAGTTCTTCATAGAGTTAGAAAGAGCAATTCTCAAATTCACCTGGAATAACAAAAAACCCAGGATAGCTAAAACTATTCTCAACAGCAAAAGAACTTCAGGGGGAATCAGTGTCCCAGACCTCAAGCAGTACTACAGAGCAATAGTGTTAAAAAACTGCATGGTATTGGTACAGTGACAGGCAGGTAGATCAATGGAACAGGATTGAAGATCCAGAAATGAACCCACATACCTATGGTGACTTGATCTTTGACAAAGGAGCTGAAACCATCTAGTGGAAAAAAGAAAGCCTTTTCAACAAATGGTGCTGGTTCAACTGGAGGTCAGCATGCAGAAGAATGCAAATTGATCCATTCTTATCTCCTTGTACTAAACTCAACTCCAAGCAGATCAAGGACCCCCACATAAAACCAGACACACGGAAACAAATAGAAAATAAACTGTGGAAGACCCTTGAGGACATAGGCACAGGGGAAAAGTTCCTGAACAGAACACCAATAGCTTATAAGATCTGCTTCTTGATTAGAATTCAGTGTGAGCAGCTTGTTTAAGCTCCTGTTGCCATTCCCTCAGAAGTGTTCTCAAGCTGTGAGCCAAAACTAAAGCCTTCCCTTCTTCAGCTGTTTTCTGTTAGAGATGTTGTTACAATAAGAAGGAAACACATACATGTTACTTTTCCAATCCTTAGTTTTTGAAACTGATTTGGTGTAGTGGCTCCAATAAAGGATAAGTTAATGCTTAACATAGACGAAAAACTTAAATATGCTATCTAGTTGTATCTTCCTTATGTTATTATATTCTATTTAATTTAAGATTGCTTGAATTCTTAAGGTCACATGCAAGGAAATAAGAATTATTGAAGAATGGCAACCAAAAAATTGGGAAAAGATCTTCACCAACCCTACATCTGACAGAGGGCTAATATCCAATATATACAAAGAACTCCAGAATTTAGACCCCAGAGAACCAAATAACCCTATTAAAAATGGAGTACATGGGACGGGCAAGGTGGTGCATGCCTGTAATCGGAGCACTTGGGTGGCAGAGGCAGGTAGATTTCTGAGGTCGAGGTCTACAGAGTTCATGGTCTGAGTTCATGGACTACAGCGTGAGTCCCAGGACAGCCAGGATCACACAGAGAAACCCTGTCTCGAAGAAACAACAAAACAAAACAAAACAAAAACAAAAACAAAAACAAAAACAAATGGGGTATAGAGCTAAACAAAGAATTTTCACCTGAAGAAAATCGGATGGCTGAGAAGCACCTCCTCATAAAATTACAAAGTTTCTGTAAGGCAAAGGACACCATCAAGAGGACAAATCGGCAACCAACAAATTGGGAAAAGATCTTCACCAATCCTACATCAGATAGAGGGCTAATATCCAATATATATAAAGAACTCAAGAAGTTAGACTCCAGAAAACCAAACAACCCTATTAAAAAATGGGGTACAGAGTTAAACAAAGAATTCTCACCTGAAGAACTTCGGATGGCAGAGAAGCATCTTAAAAAATGCTCAACTTCATTAGTCATTAGGGAAATGCAAATCAAAACAACCCTAAGATTTCATCTTACACCAGTCAGAATGGCTAAGATTAAAAATTCAGGAGACAGCAGGTGTTGGAGAGGGTGTGGAGAAAGAGGAACACTCCTCCACTGCTGGTGGGGTTGCAAATTGGTACAACCACTCTGGAAATCAGTCTGGCAGTTCCTCCGAAAACTGGGCACCTCACTTCCAGAAGATCCTGCTATACCACTCCTGGGCATATACCCAGAAGACTCCCCACCATGTAATAAGGATACATGTTCTACTATGTTCTAGTAGTCATAGTACTATGTACTATGTTCTATACAGCCCTATTTATAATTGCCAGATGCTGGAAAGAACCCAGGTATCCCTCAACAGAAGAGTGGATGCAAAAAATGTGGTATATCTACACAATGGAGTACTATTCAGCCATTAGAAACAATGAATTCATGAAATTCTTAGGCAAATGGATGGAGCTAGAGAATATCATACTCAGTGAGGTAACCCAGACTCAAAAGGTGAATCATGGTATGCACTCACTAATAAGTGGATATTAACCTAGAAAACTGGAATACCCAAAACATAATCCACACATCAAATGAGGTACAAGAAGAAAGGAGGAGTGGCCCCTGGTTCTGGAAAGACTCAGTGAAACAGTATTCAGCAAAACCAGAACGGGGAAGTGGGAAGGGGTGGATGGGAGGACAGGGGAAGAGAAGGGGGCTTACGGGACTTTTGGGGAGTGGGGGGGCTAGAAAAGGGGAAATCATTTGAAATGTAAATAAATTATATCGAATAAAAAAAAAAGTAATGTTCAACATCATTAGTCATTAGGGAAATGCAAATCAAAGAAACCTAAGATTTCACCTCACACCAGTCAGAATGGCTAAGGTTAAAAACTCAGGAGACAGCAGGTGTTGGCGAGGATGTAGAGAAAGAGGAATACTCCTCCACTGTTGGTGAGATTGTAAGATGGTACAACCACTCTGGAAATCAGTCTCGCGGTTCCTCAGAAAACTGGGCATGACACTTTCAGAGGACGCTGCTATACCACTCCTGGGCATATACCAGAGGATTCCCCAGCATGCAATAAGGACACATGCTCCACAATATTCATAGAAGTCCTATTTATAATAGCCAGAAGCTGGAAAGAACCCAGATGTCCCTCAATGGAGGAATGGATACAGAAAATGTGGAATATTTACACAATACAATACTACTCAGCAATTAAAAACAATGAATTCATGAAATTTTTAGGCAAACGGTTGCAACTGGAAAATATCATCCTAAGTGAGGTAACCCAATCACAAAAGAATACACATGGAATACAATCACTGATAAGTGGATAATAATTAGCCCAGAAGCTTTGAATAATCAAGACATAATTAGCATATCAATGATTCCCATGAAGAAGGAATGAGAGGTCCCTGGTCCTGGAAAGACTCGATCCAGCATTGTAGGGGAGTACCAGGACAGAGAAAAAGGAGGGAGGTGATTCGAGAATGGGTGGAGAGAAGAGGATTTATGGGACATATGGGGAGGGGGGACACCAGGAAATGGGAAAACATTTGGAATGTAAACAAAGAATATAGAAAAATTTTAAAAAGAGCAAAATAAAGTAGTTCTTTAAAAAAAGTATCAGGGTTGGTTCAATATACGGAAATCCATCAATGCAATCCACTACATAAACAAACTCAAAGAAAAAAACCACATGGTCATTTTATTGGATGTTGAAAAAGCATTCAACAAAATTCATGCTAAAAGTCTTGGAAAGAACAAGAATTCAAGGCCCATACCTAAACATAGTAAAAGCAATATACAGCAAACCCATAGCCAGCATCAAACTAAATGGAGAGAAACTTGAAGCAATCCCACTAAAATCAGGGACTAGACAGGGCTGCCCCCTTTCTACTTATCTTTTAAATATTGTACTTGAGGTACTAGCTTGGGCAATTAGACAACATAAGGAGGTCAAAGGGATACAAATTGGAAAAGAAGAAGTCAAACTATCATTATTTGCAGATGATATGATAGTCTACCTAAGTGATCCAAAAAACTCCACTAGAGAACTCCTACAGCTGATAAAAAGTTTCAGTAAAGTGGCAGGTTACAAAATCAACTCAAGCAAATCAGTAGCCTTCCTATACTCAAAGGATAAGCAGGCTGAGAAAGAAATTAGGGAAATGACACCCTTCACAATAGCCACAAACAGTATAAAGTACCTTGGGGTGACTCTTACCAAATATGTGAAAGATCTGTATGACAAGAACTTCAAGACTCTGAAGAAAGAAATGGAAGAAGACCTCAAAAAAATGGAAAAACCTCCCATGCTCATGGATCGGCAGGATTAATATAGTTAACATGGCCATTTGCCAAAAGCAATATACAGAATCAATGTGATACCCATCAAAACGCCAACTCAGTTCTTCATAGAGTTAGAAAGAGCAATTCTCAAATTCATCTGGAAAAACAAAAATCCCAGGATAGCTAAAACTATTCTCAACAACAAAAGAAATTCTGGGGGAATCAGTATCCCTGACCTCAAGCAATACTACAGAGCAATAGTGTTAAAAACTGCATGGTATTGGTACAGTGACAGGCAGGAGGATCAATGGAACAGGATTGAAGATCCAGAAATGAACCCACACACCTATGGCCACTTGATCCTCGACAAAGGGGATGAAAACATCCAATGGAAAAAAGATAGCCTTTTCAACAAATGGTGCTGGCTCAATTGGAGGTCAGCATGTAGAAGAATGCGAATTGATCCATCCTTATCTCCTTGTACTAAACTCAACTCCAAATGGATCAAGGACCTCCACATAAAGCCAGATACTCTAAAGCTAATAGAAAAGAAACTGGTGAAGACCCTTGAGGACATCGATACAGGGGGAAATTTCCTGAACAGAACACCAATAGCATATGCTCTAAAATCAAGAATTGACAAACGGGACCTCATAAAATTACAAAGTTTCTGTAAGGCAAAGGACACCATCAAGAGGACAAATTGGCAACCAACAAATTGGGAAAAGATCTTCACCAACCCTACATAAGATAGAGGGCTAATATCCAATATATACAAAGAACTCAAGAAGTTAGACCCCAGAAAACTAAATAACCCTATTTTGAAAATGGGGTACAGAGTTAAACAAAGAATTCTCACCTGAAGAACATGGGATGGCTGAGAAGCATCTTAAAAAATGCTCAACTTCATTAGTCATTAGGGAAATGCAAATCAAAACAACCCTGAGATTTCATCTTACACCAGTCAGAATGGCTAAGATTAAAAATTCAGGAGACAGCAGGTGTTGGAGAAGGTGTGGAGAAAGAGGAACACTCCTTCACTGCTGGTGGGGTTGCAAATTGGTACAACCACTCTGGAAATCAGTCTGGCAGTTCCTCCGAAAACTGGGCATGTCACTTCCAGAGGATCCTGCTATTCCACTCCTGGGCATCTACCCAGAGGATTCCCCAGCATGTAATAAGGACACATGCTCTACTATGTTCATAGCAGCCCTATTTATAATTGCCAGATGCTGGAAAGAACCCAGGTATCCCTCAACAGAAGAATGGATGCAAAAAATGTGGTATATCTACACAGTGGAGTACTATTCAGCCATTAGAAACAATGAATTCATGAAATTCTTAGGCAAATGGATGGAGCTAGAGAATATCATACTAAGTGAGGTAACCCAGTGTCAAAAGATCAGTTATGCTATGCACTCACTAATAAGTGGATATTAGCCTAGAAAACTGGAATACCCAAAACCTAATCCACACATCAAATGTGTGAAGAACGGAGGAGTGGCCCCTGGTTCTGGAAAGACTCAGTGAAGCAGTATAGGGCAAAACCAGAACGGGGAAGTGGGAAGGGGAGGTGGGAGAACAGGGGGAGGTAAGGGGGCTTATGTGACTTTCAGGGACTGGGGAGGGCCTGAAAAGAGGAAATCATTTGAAATGCAAATAAAAAATATATCGAATAAAAAAGTACTATCACAAAAAAAAAAGAAAGAAAAAGGATAAAAACCCTTAACTTTTATTTGTATTGAGACTAAACTATGAGGGATGTTATCTTGTGAAGGCTTCTGAGATGCACAACTTTGAGTAACTTTTGGTCATGTTTCAATGAAGGCTAATATAAAATATGCTTAATACTAAGAAGGTTATAAATAACAGAAATTATTAGTTTTTCACAGTTTTGAGCTTCTAAGTACAGTGAACATGTGTCCTCATTTCAACTTGGCTCCATTTCTTAATTTACAGATAATACCTCCTTCTGGCCCTCACTCAGTCCATTCTCAGGGATCTCTTTTTGCAGGAAATATTTCCTTCATGAGGGCAGCCTCCATTTAGATCTCTTCACTTGCTAAGCACTTCCTCCTCTTAATACAATAATATTGAGGATTAGGTTTCAATCTATGAAATTTTGGTACTATTGAAATATATAACATTTAAAAATAAAGACTTCACTATAGTCTTGATCCAAATATGACATACATAAATATTCCACTTTTGAATAAGGGTTATTTTGAATTGATGGCAAGTAATAAAGATCAATAGAGAAGTTTCTGCCCTTCACTCTCTTCATAAAACTCAGGCATAAATTCTGAGTAGTGATAATATCCTCCCTCTTCTTTCCCATACTAGGAAAATGAGAACAGCCTCTATTAAAGGCAGAAAACTCACACTAGGCTATGACTGTATAAAGAAACCTTTCTAAAACAATGCTGCTCATCCATTAGCTTTCCACGTAGTAGATAACTTGCCACAGTTTGCTACTCCTTCAAAGCTAAAACCTCCTTTTCTTTTGTCATCTACTATCTCCACTCTTTATTCACTGTTGTTAACACAATAGATGTGCTCACAAGCCTAACATCTTCCTTCCTTCCTTCCTTCCTTCCTTCCTTCCTTCCTTCCTTTCTTTCTTTCTTTCTTCCTTCAGTCCCTCCCTCCTTCCCTCCATTCCCCCTTCTCTTCTTTCTTTTTTGTTCTTTCTTTTTTGTTCTTTCTTTCTTTCTTTCTTTCTTTCTTTCTTTCTTTCTTTCTTTCTTTCTTTCTTTCTTTCTTTCTTTCTTTCTCTTTCTTTTTTCTTTCTTTCTTTCTTTCTTTCTTTCTTTCTTTCTTTCTTTCTTTCTTTCTTTCTACACTTCCTCTCTCCCCCTCTCTCTCCCCTTCTCTCTCTCACTCTCTCCCCTTCTCTCTCATTCTCTCATTCTTTCTTCCTTTTTTCTGTGAAATCCTCACATATATATTAAACCAATCTTTTGTTTTATTAATTTGTCTTTTGTCAGTTTAATTTGTAGAACTTAGCTTCTGAAACTAAGAGGGTAGATAAAAATATTTTTCTTCTACATTTGGGAACATTTCAATGTAAGCCTCATGAGAAATAAAATCCCACCAAACCCTTGTTGATTTTGTTCTGAAATTTAAAGCTGTAACCCATTCTGTTCAAAACAACTAACCATCTCATGTCATCAATCATAATCGTTACTAGCTAAAAATATTTAGTTTGATACCTACTTTTATTTTTTACTATAACCTGCCTGTTTATAAAGAACATTTGCTGGAGGGTTAAGAATGGGTGCAGTGTTTTAGTAAAATAATATGTCTGTTTAGTAAAAATATTTTTCCTCACTGATGACAGAGCTGAGTCATTCATGTTGAGGATAAAAATTATGATCTCTTGGGAAGGTGATTTTTATAAGTGTTCCCACAGTTCCACCCTCAAAGAACAAAAAGATTTGCTAGTCATCCACGCTGTACAGCCATCTATGTCATATATAGCACTAAAAATTGTGATATCTTAAAATGTAATTGGCTATTTTAATGGAATTATGCAATTTCACCTGTCCTGTGCATACTAAAAGATATTATATTGAAATGAAAGTAGACATTTTCTTTTTAAATTAAATTGAATTTTTGAACAGCAGCTGCAGGTTTTATCACACTGAATTATACAGCAAAAGTCATCTATCCATCTTTAAATTTTCAAAGATATAAAGAAAGACTAGAGAATGATACAAATGCTACAGTAGGGAAGTTGGTCTTCACATGTGCTAAAGAAAAATGGCAGAATATATGTGTTCAGTATAAGCTGAAAAGCTCCAAAGACATTCTATAGATCAATGTGAATCTCACATAATTGTTTTTGAACAGATGATTATGTTTGTGGTGAAGAATCTCAGCAAATGACATTATTGTTTAGCATTTAGTAGTGTAATTACATGTTCAGTAAAATCCTGACATAATCTAAGTGAAAAAAATAAGTATATGGGTACCATTTTAAAGAGGCCCATGCAAAGGATGACAGACTGTCTTGGAAAATTTGTTTGCTACATTCAAATGCTCTTCTCAAAAGCCAAGAATGTTATGGGCATGTGAGAAAATATTTTTACGAATCTATCTTGCTTCTATGTAGATCTACAGTCTAGTCCTGAGTGCAAAAGGGAAAGCTCCATGGAAGTTAGTTTCCCATCTACCATTGAAGGCCTATCAGAGTGAGAGCTAAGAGATAATTTGATTATGAAATTAGCAGTTTGAAAACCAGAATCCTTTATGAGCTCATAGCTATGAGTTGGGAGTACAAAATAGCTTATAACTGGACTTGCTGCTGCCCTGGCTCTCACCAGACAGTAATCCACATGTTGTCTATGTCTATAGGCCCTTCAGATTTGATCTTGAAATTATATTATTCCAAGGTCGTTCTTGTTTGGGGGAAAATCTCTATGTTGTTTTAGGATTGAAGCCTATTTCATCAGTGGCTATGAGCCAGATGTTGCCCTCTGATTCTGGAGGGCACAGAGTGTTCCATCCTTTTGGCCCTCTCTCCACAGGCTCTATACTAGTATGACAATAAAACACATCTCAGTTTGCTAAAATAATGTCTTTTATAGAAGTGTGACCCTGGAGTGGAAACTCATTCCATTTGTCATATTTTGGGGTTAAAGGAAGTCTACCTAAACACAAAGGTTTTGAGAATAGTTAGGGGTCATCCTAGAGTGTTCCATAATCTCAAAGAGAATGTATATTCCTTTGTTCTCTTAAGCCTCTAAATTTTTTTCTCCTTTTTCTGTTTTTTACATTTCTAGTATAAAACAACACTGAAGCCATCAGGAATTCAGCTTTTATGTGAAAACATTTTCAATAGAAACTTTAATTTACATGGCAATATTGTTAATATTTTCTAATTTGTCTTTAACCAGCTTGATAGTCTCTCCTTTTCAAAACATTTTTCTGTTTCATTAAAAAAAATGGTTATATGGTCCATTGCCAAACTGTCAGCTCTGAAAATACACATACAAATAACATTATACAGAAAAAACAGGCTATATTGAGCAATATGTATATATACACGTTGCATATTGAGTAAGAGTGGCCCCTATAGACTCATAGATTTGAACGTTGGTCATCAGAAGTAGCACTACTTGGGGTTAGGAGGTGTGGCCTTGATGAGGGAAGTATGTTATTGGAGGTGAGTTTTGGAGTTTCGAAAGCTCAAGCCAGGCCCAATGTCTCTTCCTTCCTGCTGTCTGATAATCCAGATGTTCATCTCTCATCTGCGTCTCCAGCTCCACTGTCGGTCCACACTGTCAGGCTCTCTATCATGACAGTGGACCAAACAATAAGCATAGCCCAATTAAATGCTTTGTGTATAAGAATTTCCATGGTCATGGTGTCCTTTAAAGCAGTAGAACACTAACTAAAACAGGTATCTATGCAATAAAAGAGGCCATGAATTAATTTGAAGGGGAGAAGCCTCTAAATTTTATATTAAAGAATTACATAACAAAGAAAGGATCACTTGCAAGACTCTTTCAATTGTTTCTAGAACCCTAAAGGAAATTGCTGACAAGGACATAGAGTCTTTAGTTGTATCTTAACTTGACTTTACATTATGTCTTCTATTCTCATTCTATCCTTCAGGTGTTTTTCTTAGTTTCTTACAGGTTTTGTCCTTAGTTTCCTATATGTTAAAGACAAAACTCTATAACCTGATTTGACCCCTTTACCAAATTAGAAAAACATAAAGGCATACATGAATAAATTTGAATGAAAACATCAATAAATCCTCCTTAGGAAACAATATTCAGGCTTACCTTAATATGAAGTTCATGTTTGTTTCTAAGATCTTGTTATTCATGAAGATGTCTCTGAACATATGAAGAAAACTGGGTCTTTAGCATCATTAAATTCTATATTAACAGTCTTTATTTAGCTTCAAAATAAAGTGAAGAGTGTGATTTTGTTTCTTTTTACCATCTGGAATTGTTACTACCCCAATTCAAACATCTCAATAATTGTATGTTCTAATAAATGATAGTTGAATGATGGAGCATGAAATAATATATCAAAGTTAACCTAAATTATATTATCTACATATCGTGAAGCCAGAAAGTAATCTAGTATATTTATTTATATTTTTTGGCTTATTGATTTAATATCTGTGTTTTTATAATATTGTATCCAGCTATAGAATTTAGTCCAATAAATATATTGTTTGCTCTAATGAAAGTTGTGGTGGGCTTTAAAGTAGATAGGCAAAAATTAATTACTCTGGGGTTACAGGTAATAGTTAAGTAAAAAACATACTTTTAATGATATACAAATGATTATAGAAGATATGAAAAGGAAACCACAGCTGAGAGCTGCCATGTCTTCTTGGTAGTGAACTGGACCCTCAAAGCATCAGCAATAAAATTCCCTTTTTCTAGTATGTTGCCCTTCCCCAAGTATTAGCTCATAGCAATGAAAAAGTAGTTAATGGACTATAGACTAGCTATGTAAACTTAGGATAATTTCATAGTTTTGTCTGTATTCTAGGCATCTTATTCATATATATAATAATACACACACATATTACAATGTTATGTTCCAGAGTATATATGTATATCACAAAATGACCAAATAAAATTAATTTTCTATGGTCTGAAATATTTAATATTTCTTTGTGGTAAAAACATTTCAAAAGAACTGCAGGGACGGAAATGGAGAGGAGCTGAGGAAATGACCCAAAGTGGGATCCAGCTCAAGAGGAAGCGCTAAGGCCTGATACTATTACTGAGGCTACTGAATGCTCAGAGAAAATGGACCTATCATAACTGCCCCTTGAAAGGCCCAAAGCTCAGTGCAGCAGTATAGGGCAATACCAGAA
Source organism: Apodemus sylvaticus (assembly GCF_947179515.1). Classification (NCBI taxonomy): domain Eukaryota; kingdom Metazoa; phylum Chordata; class Mammalia; order Rodentia; family Muridae; genus Apodemus; species Apodemus sylvaticus. The sequence continues at coordinate 100,092,291 of NC_067495.1, read as the reverse complement.
CAGGGAAGTGGGAAGGGGTGGATGGAGGAAGAGGGGGAGGGAAGAGGGCTTATGGGACTTTCAGAGAGTGGGGAGCCAGAAAAGGGGAAATCATTTGAAATATAAATAAAAATATATCGAATAAAAAATAAAATAAAATGAAACAACAACAACAAAAAAGAAAGGCCTAACAAGCAGCTGGGCCCAACAAGCAGATATTTGCACCCAACCAATGGACAGAAGCTGCTGACCACTGTGGTTGAATTAGGGAAAAGCTGGAAGAAGCTGAGGAGGGCAGCCCCATGGGAAGGCCAGCAGTCTCGATTAACCTGGACCCCTGAGATCTCTCAGACACTGGACCACCAACCTGGCAGCGTACACCAGCTGATATGAGCTCCCTGATACATATACAGCAGAGGACTGCTGGGTCTGGGTTCAGTTAGACAAGATACACCAAACCCTCAAGAGACTGGAGGCCCCAGGGAGTTTAGAGATCTGATGGGTTCAGGACTAGGCTGTGGGGACATCCTCATGGAGACAGGGAGGCAGGGATGAGATTTGGGATGTGGAACAGTAAGAGGGTGAACCAAGAAGGGTATAAAATATAGAATGTAAAAATAAACAAATAAATACATTTAAAATCCTCCAGCAATGTTAAAATATCCCATGTAATATTAGTAACTGTATTTATCTTACCTTGACATGTGTGGTGCTTTCAATGAAAGTAGCCTTCATTGCCTTTTATATTTGAATATTTAGTCCCTACTTGGTAGAATAATTTGGAAATGATTATGAGGTTTGGAGCAGGTGTGTCGCTGAGAGCTAACTTTGAGGTTTCAAAAGCCCATGTTGTTCCCAGTTAGTTATTTCTGCCTCTCTATGCCTTATGCTTATGGTTTAAGATGCTAAATCTCAGCTACTGTTACAGGATCACCCTGCCTGACTTCCTCCTTCTGTTTTCCCTGCCATGATGAATATGAACTCTAACATTCTAAAACTGTAAGCCCCAAATAAAATTGTCTTCTATAGGTTGTCTTGGCCATGATATCTTATCATAACTATCAAAAATTAATTAAGACATTATGTAATTGAATAAAAATAACTTACTGATCATGTTCATACTTTGGGCCCATTGCTGGACCTTCTTTTCCTCACTGGGGCAAATTCACCAATACTTAAACTTTCCCTGTCCCATAAGCTTCTCCTTATGAAAGAAGAATGTGCTGGCCTCTTTTTCTGTAAGTTTGCCTTTTTTTTAATTGGATATTTTCTTTATTTACATTTCAAATGTTATCTCCTTTCCTGCCCCTCCCCAAAACTTCCTATCCTATCTCCCCTCCCTCTTCTTCTGTGAGGGTGTTTGTTCCTCCACCCACCAACCCACTTCCACCTCCAAAACTCAATCTATGGTTGCTAACAGAAATTGTCACTTGACTAAATATCTGATCTACATACCTTTCATCTATGATCACAGTGATTTCTTAATAACGAACAGTTTTATATTTATGTGCAATCACATACTGTACATTTGATAGTCTTATAGCAAAAGAAAAAATACATATGATTTTCAAATCTTCATTCTTCTAATCAATATTTGTTTGGAGCATGGAGTTTGATGCAAATAATAATGTAGGAGTTAAAACACTAATTTTTACTTCCTTTTTCTCATCCATTTCTTCTAATCTATAGACAATTCTATTGAGTTTGGAATAGTATCATAAATAGGGTAGAGACTAGTATTGAATTAAATGAGAAATTTAGATAATATTTCTTTGAGGATGGGAACTTAAGCTTGTCAGAATTTCTACACTTGCTAAACAATTTTTGGGGGTACTGTCTTCTGTCATGGAAAATGTACTGTCACTCAGATAGGTGATTTAACACTATAATAGTTTCATCATCTTGTTTCATTGCACTCTGAACTTATTACATCTGAATGATCTGAATATTAAGACCCTTTATAAACAAACTGGAGTGAGCCAAGCTCATGACATAACCTATAAAATAAATAATACCAACTCATTGTTTGCTTGCTTTTTGAAAAGAACATTACATGTCTATCATGCCAAAACAAAACAGAATAAAAATAAGAAGAGAAACTTTTTTCCCACTATTATGTATTGGCCATTGGCCAATGTTAGTATTATAATATACACAGAGAGACAGCCAAAAAGACTGAAATTATATATCAATATGAAGTATCTGTGAAAAATGACTTCTTTGTATGCTTTTTATGCTGAAAACAGAATCCGTAACTAGCAGATTCCAACATGTCTTCTCAATAAATAGAATTAGCAGTCACCCTATCTCATCTGAATCTACATAAGATCTACAATAGCCTTTGAATGTTTGCAGTAAAGTGTTTGCTTTATGCAATGTACTGGATGGTTTTGTGTCAAATTGACACAGGCTGGAGTTATCACAGAGAAAGGAGCTTCAGTTGGGGAAGTGCCTCCATGAGATCCAGCTGTGGGGCATTTTCTCAATTAGTGATCAAGTGGGGAGGGCCCCTGGTGGGTGGTACCACCTCTGGGCTGGTGTTCTTGGGTTCTATAAGAGAGCAGGCTGAGCAAGCCAGGGGAAGCAAGCCAGTAAGAAACATCCCTCCATGGCCTCTGCATCAGCTCCTGCTTCCTGACCTGCTTGAGTTCCAGTCCTGACTTCCTTTAGTGATGAACTGCAACATGGAAGTGTGAGCTCAATAAACCCTTTCCTCCCCAACTTGCCTCTTGTTCATGATGTTTGCGCAGGAATAGAAACCCTGACTAAGACAAACAAGAAGTAATAACCCAGACTATAGATAGCTTCCAAGAAACATCAGCCTGAGTCATTCTCTAATTCTTTAAGAAACACACACATACACACACACACAAACACACACTTCTTAGGCTACTTTAAGCAATTTTATTTTATTACCTTAAAATGTTCCCAAATAATTATATGCAGAAAACATATTTATACTTAATGAAATTACAAGATACTTTAAAATTTAAACCAGGCAAATGAGTGACATTTATGGTGGGAGGAACTTATATCAGAGGATAAACATAATCAGTATCACTAAATTATGAATGTAGCTCAATTCACAGAGTGCTCACCTAGAATGCATGTACCTTCAGTACAGCATAATAAAACTGAGTGTGGTGGCATCTGTTGGTGCTCTTCCAACACAGGAGTTAGAAGCAGAAGTTTCAGACATTCAAGGTTATACTCATAACAAGTTTAAAATCATACATAAGACCCAGTTTCAAAATAGAACAAAAGAAAATGAACAATAAAAGCAATCTATACTTTTATCAGCTTAAAATGCATAGATTATTCAGCCCAATGGTTATACTTCATCCTCACTTTTTATTACTATAAAATCTACTTCTTTCTCACGGTATTATCCATGTTCTTGTGCCTTAAGAAAAATAGCTTATCAGTTTTCTACCAAGTATTTTTAATCAACATATATATATATATGCATGCGTGCATATATACCATAGCATAGCATATATTATATATCAGTTTATAGTATATGTTATACATGTTTATTACTTGATTCAGTGAGACAATACAGGAATGTAAATCTCAATAATTAAGAATATATAGTGTAAGATTTTTATTCATAGAACATTTATTCGTTGAGAGCCTGTTATGGTCTAGTACTATGAGATGGAATACCATAATAATAAGTGTAGCAAGTACACACAGTTTTTGAAGAAATCAATTTAAAAGAAAATTACAAAACTATGTCTTGAGTGTAATAATAAGTGGAAAGAAAATCTGCTCTGGGGTACATGTTGAAACTTTAGGGACTCAAGAATGCTTCCTATCATGAATGTGTTCTAGGCAACATAACTAGGATGTATGAAGATCCAGAGATCTGGAAATTAAAGTTAGCAAGCAAAAGAATATAGCAATAAGAAAGATGCATTCAATGTTTAAAAGGTCAATAGATTTTAAGAAAAGCCTACAAAGAAAAAAAAAGCAAGAAATGAGTCAGAGCATTGGCCCACACCTATCTTGTATTACTTTTAAAGATTTTGGGCGTTATCTTGAAAGCTACAGAAATCCATGGAAGTGCATTTATCATTAAAAGTGGCTGCTACATCAAGAATTGACTTCAAGGTAGAACAAGGAGACACAATGTGATCTGTTTAATTGTGTAGTGAAAGGATCCCAGTACATATTTTCAGGATGAATCCTGGATGTAAAAGTGACAGGGACCCATGATTAATTATACATTGGTCTAGATAAGGTAAGAGATATCTTCAAGGTTCCTAGTTTAAGCATTTGGGTAGATGGTGATGCCATTTGATGACATGGCAAGCACAGGAGAGTGTGAAGGTCATAAATTATGACAATATGGATGGACACATTATGTGGTATAAATGATAAGTGATATAAGTTTCTGAAGCAAAATATAGAGATGTATTTGTTCTGCTCGAAACATTGTGAAAGTGGCAGCACTTGAACTGAGTAAGATTTTAAAAGAAACTATAAGGTACATTTGAGGGACATCAAGGTATAGTTACTAAAGAATATAGGATATTTAGGGCATCATTATGATCAAGGTGTCAAATGTTAATGGGATTTAAATGCTAAGTATTTTGAAAAGCATGGTAAATATTACAGGACCCCATGTTTTGCATTCTCCTGTTACCGTCATCAGTCAATCAGTCATGGTTGATGCTATCCCTTCATACAATAAAGGCTCTTGCAAAAATAAAACTGAGAGACAGTTTCAAACAATTTAAATGAGTGTATTATCTTTCATAAAGTTATGACTTCATTGTCCTTGTTTTTTGTGTTTTGTTTTCTCACTAAGAATTGTAATATTCTTCTTAAAATTGTCTAGAAATCAAAGTTTGGTTACCACTGAAGTGTATGTATTCCAAGATTCCTTCCAACACTGGCATTCTATGAGTTCTGTAATTACTAGAAATTTATTTAATAGGCATCAAGAACCACTGAAATTTTAGGAAGGTAAAATGACAATACCAAAGCTGTTTCAGAGAGTTATATGAAAGGTCTTGGTAGTAAAACATCATGCAGTTCAACCGTGATAAGTTGGAATGAATGTATATGGTGCTCTGGGTTCTGGGAGTCCTGAAAAGATACTATGAAGGCCAGAAAGGGTTAACTTCTTAATCAAACACTTGATTTATCTCAGAACATCTATTTGCCCCATCCTCTCATTTAGGAGGCTTTTCAGGAAGTGGACTAAAAAACACTTTCTTTTTTTTCTGACTCACCAAATCTAAACCACAAGTGTTAATGTCTTTGAAAAGAAGATAGTATATTATTTATTTTGCTGAATGGAAGAAGAATTAATTGCTTCAATGGGATGAATCATACAGAGGAAGCATATGCTAATGAGTTATATAAAATCAGTACTTGGAGAGGTCACAAATGTAAACAGTCCCCATCCTACCATAAAATCAAAGCTGGAGGATTCAAACAATATCAGAGAAAAAATAGCCCCTTTTATATCCAGGACTATTTTTGCTTCAATCCTTTGCAAATAAAATCACAGAAACAGAAGTAGTGGAACACATGAAACTTGATTGAAGAGCTAATGCTCTCCAACATTTGGGGTTAAAATTCTCACAACTCTGCATTTGTTGGAACTGCAAGATTCTGAGCTTTAAGAGAGAGAGAGAGAGAGAGAGAGAGAGAGAGAGAGAAAGAGAGAGAGTATGTGTGTATGAAGATGCATAAACTCATGCTACTCACAAGTTATCTTTATTTTACTTTAATTTGTTCAACCAGTAAAATCATAGAATAATTATAGACATTAATAGATCTGTGAAATTAGTATGGTGTCAGAGCTTAAACTCTCAAGACAACAAATAAGAATTTCTAAATGAGTTGCCACTTAGAACCTTTCTCTTTCCATTGTACTAGGCCAGGACAATCAGAGTACTATGCTACATCACATGCCAAAAATGAATGACATATGGCTAAGACACTCATTTTGATTTTGTCAGTCATCAAGTGATTATGGTTAGTGGTGTACCAGCTTGGTAGACAAGTAATTTTAAGGTTAAATATGCACTATAGTACTATGGTAACTATAACTTACTGGAAAATTCAAGTGAAGCATAGAAGTTACCTCATTTTACATTATTCTCACATGTATCCTAATGATATCAAGAGTTTGTACACTGCCATGTTCAACATTTCCAATATGTTAAGTGTATGTTTCTAACTTATTTAGTTATACAATGACTCTATAAGCAGTAGCCATTATTAGCATTATTTTATAAATGAAAGCAAATGTAAAATTTAAAGTTATTAGATAAAAAATTAGAATGTAGGAACTAAAGTTCATGATACTTGGCTTCAAAACACTGGTTCTCAACCTACCTAATATTGCAAGCCTTTAATAAAGTTTATCTTGTTGTGGTGACTCCCAACCATAAAATTATTTTGTTGTTCCTTTAGAGCTGAAATTTTGCTACTGTTATTAATTGTAATGTACATATGTGATATGCAGGATATTTGATATGTGAACTCTGTGAAAGTGTCATTCAACCCCAAAGGGGTTGCAACATTCATGTTGAGAACTGCTACTCTAGACTCTTCATTTCACCCCAATTTAAGACAACAATTTGAAGGGGAGTCTCAGAGCTAGCTCTTTTCTAGATGCAGGTGAATTTCTGGTTTGTAACAACACAAAGAAAAAAAATTAGACATCAGTTTAATAAGACAGAAATCAGGGAAGCAGAAAACAAAAATAGAGTCATAGGTCATGACAAGGGTGGTCAGATGAAAATAAAGGGAACTAAAGGAAGGCGAATGACTTGATGGATAGTAGAAAAGAAGATTGTTACCCTGAATGCTATTAAACCAACCAACCAACCAACCAACCAACCAACCAACCAACCAATCAATCAAATAAACAATAAGTAAATAGCTTCCTAAAGCAGTAGTTCTAATTTCTATACAAAAGACACTCAACAATGTCTAATAAGATGGGATGATGTGTGTAGGGTATGCCTGGTACTGTTGTTCAATGGGCCAGAGCAAAGAATGCTGCTAAATACTCAATACTGCACAAGGACAACGTCTTCACATCACAACCTATGAATATTTAGAGCCAAATATCTAGAGTTTTCTGATTTTGCTCTTGCTATAGAGGAAGAGCAGGGAACTCTAAGATGAATGATTCATTAAGCTGTTGTACTTTAGTAACTATTTATTTTTCAACTATATATTTGTAGTTGTATCAGGGCTTCTCGAATTTTTCTAGTCATTTGTGAAATTTCTTTATGACACCCAATTATATAAGGGTATAAAATAGGCATATAAATAAAATATGTTCTGGTAAAGAAAATAAAAAGTTTATTTGAAAACAATTATTTGACACACACATAATTTAATGGTTTATTCAAGACAATAGGAAATTTGATACTAATGAGGTAGATACTGCTGTAAAAGACTGATATTTTGTTTTATAGTTGTCAATGTTAAGGACATTACTCAGTACAAGTACACAGTTGAAAAGAGCAGAAGTATATGTAGGGCCATTTCAGTGGTTATTGGAAACTTTATCTTTATCCTCAAGTCAGATTTCAGCTCATAAATCTTTCTGAAACACAAGTCACTAACTCAAATAGCAACTTAAACACAAAAGTCTCTAATTCAATACAATCTAAGGATATCTAATTGATGCTTATATGCTATGGAATAAGGACAAGAAAATATTGAAAGTCTGCTTTCTGTAATTAAATGCTTTTGTTTCTTTAGGAGAAGAAATTTTTATTTGTACAGTAAAAAACGCTACAATTAATAAAATGCAATGTTTTTTTTTAACACAAGCCATGGTGTTTCAGGCAGTGGTTATTGTGTCAAATAGCAGAAGAGAATACCCAGTTCAAGTGCAAATTTTCTGTTTTCAGACTCAGGGCTGCAGTGATATTGTATGATGCAATATAGGAAAGCAATCCCATTTCAGACTATTATTTTTTTAATTATTGCATGTTCAGGAGTTTTTCCTCTGGCAAAATGTTTGTGATACCTCATTCAGTACATGACGCTATACAGGGTCACACCCCACAGTTTAAGAAGTTGTGTCTTATAGCATAAACATGCATAATAATGTATTCTTAAGTGGTGTCCATTGAGAAACTGTGACCTAGAAGCATACTTTTATGATCAGCACTGACCAGACACCCCTCATGAGGTGAAAGTATTTTGCATAATGATGATCACACAGATGAAGTATGTACTACAGTGCCTCAACCAACAAGAGAAACATGACAATTTTTGAATGCTTAATTAGACATTGTACACAGCTCTTTATTATACTATGTTTTTTTAATCTTCAAAGTGAATCTGTAAGGAAGTTAATAGTCATATTTCCATATTATATTACTGAAAATGATGTTCAGAGAAGTTAATTACCTTGTCTGGGATCATATAACTAAAATGTGACCCAATATGAGGACACACCAAGTCCGTTAAGCTCACTGGTATAGTTCATTACCCTTTGTAATATGAATGCAGTTGTCTAAAGCAAGGTTAAAAAATCAGAAACAAGGACTAGAAACACAGATAAATCCCTTTCTGAGTAAGTGTATATGTGTGTGTGTGTGTGTGTGTGTGCGTGTGTGTGTGTGTGTGTGTGTGTGTGTTATGAAAAGTGGGAGAGTGATTAAGATGAATATAAATCAATTCATTTTCACAAAGATTCTCTTATCACCTAGCAGGAAGCTCTGTATGCCATTTGAGGAAAGAAACCATTGGCAATCAGTTTTCTTCCTTCCTTCCTTCCTTCCTTCCTTCCTTCCTTCCTTCCTTCCTTCCTTCCTTCCTTCCTTCCTTCCTTCCTTCCTTCCTCTTTCCCTCCCTCCCCTCCCTCTTTCTTCCTTTCTTCCTTTCTTCATTTTCTTTTTCTTTCTTTCTTTCTTTCTTTCTTTCTTTCTTTCTTTCTTTCTTTCTTTCTTTCTTTCTTTCTTTCTTTCTTTCTTTCTTTCTTTCTTTCTTTCTTCTTTCTTCTTTCTTTCTTTCTTCTTCTTTCTTTCTTTCTTTCTTTCTTTCTTTCTTTCTTTCTTTCTTTCTTTCTTTCTTTCTTTCTTTCTTTTTTCTTTCTTTCTTTCTTTTCAATGGTTCAAGATCTTTATTTTAGTTCCCAAGCTGAATTAGTTAAATGAGTCTGAAAGTCAAAGAGCCATGAAAACCAATACCAACTTCATTCTAGCTTTTCTCAATAGTACCAAGGCTTATGTGGATAAAAAGTGATAGATATCAAATACTACTGATATAATTCTAGCAAGTATTTAAAGACAAATCACTAAATATTTTCTATATTTCTTTTTCGTGATTTCATGAGAATATTTTCTTTTTATTATGATTTTATTTATTTACATTCCAAATGTTGGCACCTTTCCCAGCCTCCCCTCCGCAATCCACCTACCTCATCCACCCTCCTCTTTGCATCTAAGAGGGTGCTCCCTCACCCATCTACCAACTCCCATCTCCCCCCTCTAGCATCTCCCTTCAGTGAGCAACAAGCCTCCATGGGACTAAGTGCCTCCCCTCTCATTGATGCCAGATAAGGAAGTCCTCTGCTACATCTGTAACAGGAGCCATTGACTGACTCATGTATATTCTTTGTATATTTCAAACTCAATTCCACATACACATCCCTTTCAGACATGACAGCTAGCTTTCTCTCTCACCAAGGACAACGTGGGTGTCCTTTCTGCTAAAAGTAGAGAAAGGCATTGAAAATGATCCCTTTCAACAATTTTACCTAGAGAAAAATACCTGCATTTACCATTCTTTTCAGTTAAATTATTGCACAATGAAGTTCTTTTATGAATTGCCTTAAAACTAGAGCAGCACCCCCACTTCTTATATACAAGATGCTTATGATATCCAGAGGCCAGAATGTCTCGCAGAAAAGGATCTCATTCAGTGAGAGCCAGTTCTACTCCAGCTAACTTGCAATATAAGTGTTAGTCTTGTCTCTTCCAAGCAGCATTACAAAGGCCTGTCAGTCTTATTCGGGGCCTTTCAAGTTACATCCTATTTTCCTGCTGTCAAAAATGCAGCCTCAGTCAGTATGACATCTACTTCTCCATTTGGCAAAGGGCCCTTTCTTCTGTGACAATGAAAATGAAGGTATTTTGTTAGCTGATAGATTTTAGGCAGGGCGTTTGTTTCTTATGGGTTACAGTAGGAGAGTGAACTATCTCAGCACTCCAGTCCTTTTCTCCTTTTACTTATTTTTATGACAGAAAAAAAAACTACTGTTCATATAAATCAAAAATGAAATGTCTAGAGTTCATCTACTGTATTGTGTGTTCAAAGCTCCAAATATTACTTAACTCTTTTCATTTCATTTTATTTTCCTGGGACATGGAATCATTGAGTCCCGGTTTATGGGAGTTAATAAACTGCATTTCCTAATACTATCAGAGTTTATTAGACCTATGTGAGAAGAAGATTATTGAAAAGCCTTGTGGGCTTTATACTCAGTGGTCTCTCCTTTTATAATAAGCAGTAGTTTGTGTGTGTGTGTGTGTGTGTGTGTGTGTGTGTTAACTTTACAAAACTGTACAAGCAGGTTTGAGAATGTGGTTGATGTCATTTCTAACTTAACAGTTCAGATAATAACTTCTTATTAGAAGCATGGCACAAAGCAGACAACAATTTGCCCTGAGCTTTAAATGCCTTATTATTCTCTGCTTTTGTTTTGTTCCTTGGAATGGTTAAGTAGATAAATAGCTTAGGTACTTAAGCTGTGACTAGACATAGCACCAGTTGATCTCTTTTAATTCAAGTTTGAAGAGTGGGCAAATAGCACTCATAACCACCCCCTGAGGATACATTCTGTAACATATACCTGGGTTTAAAATCAAGATGACAGCAGCTCGAAGAACAAGAAGCAACACAGGCTAGTCAGTTCTGCTTTGAAGATAGAGCAATTTATGAGAATGGTAGAGACTTGTGGCAATCTTATATACTACACAATTAGATATTGCAAATTTCAGATGTATATTCCATACCATACTCAAGTCCAATGACAATCAGATTATTAAATAATACAAAGATTGTCTTTGAAAGTCACTCAGCTTTACATTCTCTTTATGTTAAAAAAAAAGACTAATTAAGGAATTTAATCATGGCTTTCAAGACATCATAGTTTCTCCTTCAGAGAAATTCTACTGGAGAGCATAAAGGACAGCATATACACATAGGATAGCAAAAGGATCAGATGTTGCATCTCACTTTACTTCACATCTCTAGCTAAATCAAATGTGTTTGTCCTTTGAATAGACTACACTGAACTCTCTGTCAATGTTAGATCAGTTTGAGGACACATGAAGTACTGTCACTATCCTAAATAATATTAGCTGGCATGGGGTGTTTATTGTATGACAGACATTGTTCTCAGCAGTTTACATGCAACTCATGACTTCTTACAATACAGGTGTAAGTTAGACAGATTTACAACACATACACCATTATTCATCCCATCTATAAGCAATCTAGGCAGACAGAGATTAACTTACTAGCTGTTTATATTTGGATCTGGAATGTATTCTCAAAGGATAATATGTTGAAGGCTTATTCACCAGCTGCTGGTATTTTGGGTAGGCAATGTAAAGTTTAGGATATGAGACTAGGTGGAAAAAGACAACCGTTGAAATATGTCTTTGAAAGTAATATTCCAACCCATTAACCATCAAATATTGAGGTATTTTTGCTCCACCATTCCCTTCTTCCTCACAACCAGTCTACAAACAGTAGAGCTGCCTATGATAGAATGAAATGCCTGAAATCATAAGCCAAATGCATCTTTTCTTCTTTAAGTTGATTTGTGGTCATCATAGGTATAGCTACGTTCAAATACTATGACCAAAAGGCAACTTGAGGAGGAAAGGGTTTGTTTCCCCTGATGCTTACAGGTAACAGCTCCTCACTAAAGGAAGTCAGGAGAGGATCTTAAAAAAAAAGCAGGTAACACAATCACAAAAGAATACACACGGAATGCAATCATTGATAAGTGAATATTAATTAGCCCTGAAGCTCTGAATACTGAAGATACAATTAGCATATCAAATAATTCCCATGAAGAAGGAAGAAGAGGGTCCTAATCCTGGAAAGGCTTGATCCAGCATAGTAGGGGAGTACCAGGACAGAGAAAAGGGAGGGGGAAAGATAGGAGAATGGATGGAGTGAAGAGGACTTATGGGACATATGGGGGGGGGGAACTAGGAAAGGGGAAAGCTTTTGGAATGTAAACAAAGAATATAGAAAATAAAAATATATTAAAAAATTAAAAAAAGAACACCCCTCCCCCCCAGAAAAAAGGCAGGAACCTGGAGGTAGGAGCTGATGTAGAGGTCATGAAGGATGATGCTTACTGGTTTGATCTCCTACAGATTGTTCATCCTATTTTCCTATGGCATCTCGGGCTATCAGGACATGGGTAGCAACAAAGAGTGAGCTGGACCCTCCAACATCAATCACTGGTAAAGAAAAAGTTCTATCAGCTTCGTAAAAGAACTTCATTGTGCAATAATTTAACATTGAATGGAATGTGGCATTCTCTCAATTGAAGTTTCCTCTTTCACAATGACTCTAGCTTGTTTCAAATAGAAGTAAAACTAGCCAGCATAGTTGATGTCTGTACTAGAGAAAATATACAGTTATACAAAAATGATTATATGGTACAGGCCCACTAAATAGCTACTTTTGAAGGATTAAGTTGGAAATAATCTAAATGTAGTCTATCTTAGTACATTTTTCCAGTGGGCTAGTTAGGTAGCAGTAAAAATCATGATCATCAAAACTTTATAAAAGTTTGGAAATATTTATGACACATATAAGTTCTACATATCACTCTACACAATCATAAAACAATACCATTAAAATATATAACCTTTTGAGGATAGGAAAAGAATAAAAAGGATAATAAAATATGAAATAATTTTATAACAGGATTATCAGGTAAAATGTTTTAAAAAATATTTTCCAAATATTTGCTAAAAATTCTCATTAACTGCCTTCTTTATAAACAACAGCAAAGAAAAATATGCTTCAAAGGACCTGTCACCTACAGGTAAGGTTAGCCTTGTCATACTTGATAGAGAGTCAGAAATTCACTAGCTGTATCTAATGACTTTCTGAAGATAAATAAGCCTTCCAAGGACTGTGCCTCATCAACATAGCTACCTGTCCAACCTTGTATAGCATCTTTTCTATCATTGAGGAGTCCTCATTTTTTTCAGGCAAGTAGTTATGTCAGATCTATTACCTAGGTTCCACTATATAGCCAATTGCTATAATTTCCAGCTTTTTCTTAAAAAGATGAAACATGACACACTAGACCTTGGTTAGAATGAAATAAGATCTTCCTTATGATAGAATGGAAAATTATAAAATTTATGAAGAAAATAATATAATAGCATATTCAATTAAATTATCAGGGCCCCTTGACTTTAAAAGATAAATTTAATTGTTACATGTTTCTAATTTTTCTTTACATCAGTCCATATTGGAACTATATTTATATTGAGTAAGAAAAAAATTTAACATTAATAAATAACTAACACTTCAAACATTTCATCCTAAAACATGCATTCTGTTTTATATCCTGGTTCAGGTTCTATAACTATATTATCTGGTTCATCAATCGTTAAAGGATAACAGGGTGAGTTTGCTCTGAGTTTCTTCCAGTCCATTATGTTCTTCCCTGAGTTGCCTTCCAATCTCCTGAAGAAAAGTTGTTTGGGATAACTGAACAGGATATGATTAAACGCACCATCAGCATTTAGCTATAAGAAGAAATGAAAAGTAGAGATAAAATTACCAGTAATGATAGAAAAGAAAAAAAAGTTAGGATAATTGAAATATTTTAATAAAATATTTCCAAATCAGCCCCTCTGTGAAGTTACTATGTTACAGTGTCCACATGTAAAATGGAAAGAAGAATTAACATTGGCTTCTAGGTTATTAAACATGTCTCATAAGGTCATATAACAAAAAAAATTCTATGTAAGCCAAAGGAGTATGTAAAAGTTTTTTTTTTTTTTTTTATCTGATGGAATTGTCAACTTGGAGGCTTACTGCTGAATTAAGTTCATCCTTTCCAGTTATTTCTGAACTCTGGCTAGATGGTTCAACTCAACTGTTCTGGCTCAAACTTTGCTCCAAGCTCGCTGATCCAATCTGGCTTCTCTCAGCTTCTCACTAAATTCCTCGTCTTAACATCATAGTAATTTTAGCAAGTTTTTCTAATCTTCTGGTTCCTTCTTATATTCTGGCTCCAACTACCTCTGCTAACCTGTCCTGAACTGCATGAATTTACCAGTGAACTCAACTCTACTGTACTGCTCTCACTGCACTGACTCACAGCTGACTGATTCCCTTTCAGGTTACTGTGTAAGTAGCTTCCCTTTCCTGTGCTATTCTCTTGAGATGTGGACATATCGCATATCTGATTCATTCTATCATCTTTCTCTGATTCATCATTGAATCAGAGCATCATTGACTGCTCCTCAATTAGATATGACTTTCAAACATGGTTGCTCTCTTCTACAAACTAACCATTAGGGATTAAAGTAGAGTACTAAGGGCCTGTCTGTATTTCAGCAAGATCATATAGACCTAGAAGTCTTTGGATATGATCCTTTGCCAGATTATCCATGTTGCTAGATTAAAATTATTTTACTGAAGTAAAGAATTAATTTTGCAGAATAAAAATTATTTTTTAAAAATCCATTACAATAATTAAACCTAATTTATATCATCAGTGAAAAGAGAGTTAAGTCAGATGAGTTTCTTGATTTTTCTAATTTGGATTTCTTCTTTACCATTGGAAATAGGTGAATTAATGAGACAGTCAGTCAACAATTATATTATTTTTAAGAATTCCTGTATAATTACATTCAAAACAGTCCTGAGTAAATTGACAGCAAAAACAACAAAAACCAAATGTGGAAGTATGTAAGATACAAGTATAGTAAACGATATATATGTCGAACCAAAGTAATTATTCTTGCAAGATAGTCCTCATCAAGGATAGCAAGGGGTAAGGAACTCCAGGTTTGCATTAGCCAATTTTGTCAACAATGAGATAATAAAAAAACAATGAGGTTAAAAATTAAACAAAAGAAATGAAGTCATAATTTAAATAACATAAAAGCATACATCATCAATTCTTCTACACACAGTGTGCATATTTCAAAGTGTCTAGTTTATTTTCATAATTTATGATGCTTTTAAGTATTCTTTGAATGTTTTATACACATATACACTATCCTGATCATATTTATATCCACATCCAATTTCTCCAACTTAATTTAGCCAATTAACACATCTCTTTTTCAGCTTCAAGACCTCTCCCATATTTAATAACCCTCTTAGCCCATTGAGTACTATTCATGTGTGCATGGGTGCAGAGACATCCGATTGATTATGGGGAGCCTGTCAGTCAAAGAAAAGTGACTCTACTAAACCCAGTAGCCATCACATGGCAATAGTTCCTCAGCTAGGCATGGGCCATTATGAGCCATCTCCTCTCCAGGATGGGATTATTTTGATAATTTGTTTTATTCTTTGAATATTTTATTCATTTATATAATGCATATTGCTCACATCCATCCACTAACACTGGCTTGATCTTGTGCAAGTCTTATGCAGGAAATTATAGCTACGATGAGTTCGTGTGTGCAAAATTCATGTCACATCCAGAGGATATTCCACAACAATCTGCTCTGTCCTCAGGCTCTTACATTATTTCTGCCTTATTCTGACATGTTCTGATGAGGAAGGGTATTAATATTGATGTCCGATATACAGTTGATGCTCATGGTCACTTATTATCAGCATAAAATGCCTATCTTTGATATGTAGTCATGCTCATATCTGGCTTTCTCTAACTTGAATCAGCTTTGTAAGTGATATGATAGATCTCATTAAACAGAAATAATTTACTCATTCAATGTAACTTACTGAACTCATACTATGTGCTAAGTATAAAGTAGTCTACACATTGTGATCATATGAATGAATAAAGGAAATAAACCAGTGCTAAATTTTTTGTCAGACAAAATGAAAAGTAAACACCATAGAGTATTACAGGTAATAAGTGAATAGGCTATTTCAGAGTAAGGTGGATTGAGAATATGGAGAGGTGGGAATGGAATGGTAAAAATTTTGTATTCACATTTCAATTCTAATGGAACATTTATAATTGTATATCAAATTTAAAAAAGAATATGTTTCATTATTTTAAGCAAATCAGGAGAGGCCTCATTGAGAAGGTGATATGGGATCAAAGATTTATAAGGAATGTGGGAGTAATTCATATAGTTATCAGTTCATATCTGCAGCAAATCAAGCAAATGAAGATGATAGTTCTGATCAGAGGAGCAGCTGTGTTTGTGATGAAAACATTCATGATTCTGGAAATATTTGAAAATAGAGAAAAGATGATCTTCTGATTAAGTTACAATGCTGTTTGAGAGAAGGAGAACTGAGTCAAAGATCATATAAAATTTTTAGTTTGACCAATTGTAATGATACAATTTCTATCAACCAAGTTGGCACAAAAATGTGGTATGCTTTGTGGAGATATTAGTAAGTCAGTGGTGGAAAGATTACATTTGGAGAGTGTGTGAGATTCCTGTCTAGAGATATAGAGTTGGCAATTGAGTACAAATAGTGATAGTAGAGACTCATTAGATGTAAAGCTTACTTAAATGCGTAATTACAGGTATAGAATATAAGGACAGAGAAGAAAAGAACGGAGGTAATAGGAGAATGGATGGAGAGAAGAAGGTTTATGGGACATATAGGGAGGGGGGATCCGGGAAAGGGGAAATCATTTGGAATGTAAACAAAGAATATATAAAATAAAAATATTAATAAAAAATAAATAAGTAAATATGAAGAATAAATGACATGATTCCATCAGTAAAATGTCTCTTTGATTTTGAATCCCTTTTTTATTCATCTCCTACTCTATCTTCTCTCAATTTTATGTATAGATGGATTAGTATTTGTTTATAAATGTATGTATACCTGTATGTGTGCATGTGCGCGTGAGCGTGAGCGTGTGTGTGTGTGTGTGTGTGTGTGTGTGTGTGTTTTAGTGGTTAGTATGGACCAGGTACAGTAGTGAGAGAGGTGTTGAGTAAAAGTCCATTCAAACAGCAATGGACTCCTTTATTATGAGTGGTAAGCTTTAAAATTACTGACAAGTGGTAGTCATAAAATCCAGTATTGCAGAATAGGAGGGCTATGTGCTGCCTTAGCTGAGGAGTGTTATATAGACCATGCAGGGGTTGTTAACCCTGTTAAGACCCCTAATTGTTCTCTAGCTATAGTTGACTTTTGACCCCTACATTTTGAACCGCTTGGTTGCTATTGTTAAGAAACACTTAGGTACAGTACAGCTAATGATCTTAAAGCAGAGATACAAAGAACTAGATACAGAAGATCAGGAGTATGAGATATCTGAATACCAAAGAAAAGGGGAGAATGAAAGGGTCAGCTCAGGAACTCTGGAAAGGTCATGGAAAACTTGCCCCTCCCAGAAGGGAGAATCTTAATTACATTCCTCAGACCAGAGGGAGGTCCCTTCAGCTAAGGGAGGCCCAGAGTTATTCAAGACCATTGGCCACCTACATCATACCCTAACAACCAAATAATTTAAAGGTAATACTGTTCTGCCAACCACATTGTGCCTAATAGTGGCCGCCCTGAGGACTGTATAAAGGCCCACTGTGCAGGCTGCATGGGGTCATTCTCTTCCCAAGTGCAGGGCAACACCAGCATGCTGGATTAAATAAAAGTCCTCTTGCTTCTTGTATCAGAAAAAAACAAACTACAGTACTTCTAACTCAAAGTTTTTATACCTCCGCAGACAGTGCACTTTTCTATTTCCTGTAGCTAGAGTGGACTGTTTCCATGGCCCTCCAGCCTACCCTTGAAGTATATTCTAATTGGCAATATAAAAAGTTTGCAACCTGGCTTTTGTTCTGTGTGGCATTTGTTCATCTGATGATTATCTACTTTGAGTTTTCTTAATTGCACTTAGAAGGTTCTTCAACAAGTTTCTTAAACTTTTGAGTAAACAGGTGCCTTTCAAAATAAAAAAAAAATGATCTCTCTCATGCCTAGCCTACTAGAAATATAATTACCTCTTAAACATAAATTTGAATTATGATTTCAAAAATCTGGGAGTTGTGATGTTTTAAAATTATGTCCCTCCTTAGTCTTGTACATGCAGTGCACTCTCAACTTTCTCCATCATCTCTTCAAATTCAGTTCTTTTACAAACTCCTCACATCCTGAGATTGTGAATATGTACCTTGTAACTGAATCCAATTAGTGCTACTCAAATCAATCCCAGAGGCAGAAGCACTGACACTTTCTTTGCTACCCACCACAGTGTTCTAGGTTTATGAATGACACACACACACACACACACACACACACACAGCCTTTATACTTTTATATGCCTTAAACAGCTCAATGGCTGGGCCACTTCCTAACTTCCACATGGCTGATTCCTTTGATATTCCTGACTTATTACTTACTAAAATCTATATTTCATCTTTGCAGCCCCAGACTCCGACCTGCAGCTCCTTTGGCTGTGTTCCCTACATGACAACTATCTCTCTATCTTCTGCACCACTCAGGCCTGGTGTCTCTCTTCCTTCCTTGGCATTATGGCTATCTCTCTCTTGTTACCTCAGTCCCTTACCCGGGAATCCTAAAAGTACCACCTCAGTCTCTCTGCCCAGTTATTGGAAATTTTGTTTACCAATCAAAACCAACTAGGGGCAAAGTTCCCTCAGTTTCTTACATGTGGATGTGTGGATTTTCATGCAATTTTAGGGACGAGTTTAGCATAATATATATAAAGAACTCAAGAAGTTAGACTCCAGAAAACCAAACAACCCTATTAAAAATGGGGTACAGAGTTAAACAAAGAATTCTCACCTGAAGAACTTCGGATGGCGGAGAAGCATCTTAGAAAATGCTCAACTTCATTAGTCATTAGGGAAATGCAAATCAAAACAACCCTGAGATTTCATCTTACACCAGTCAGAATGGCTAAGATTAAAAATTCAGGAGACAGCAGGTGTTGGAGAGGGTGTGGAGAAAGAGGAACACTCCTCCACTGCTGGTGGGGTTGCAAATTGGTACAACCACTCTGGAAATCAGTCTGGCGGTTCCTCCGAAACTGGGCACCTCACTTCCAGAAGATCCTGCTATACTACTCCTGGGCATATACCCAGAGGATTCCCCACCATGTAATAAGGATACATGCTCTACTATGTTCATAGCAGCCCTATGTATAATTGCCAGATGCTGGAAAGAACCCAGGTATCCCTCAACAGAAGAGTGGATGCAAAAAATGTGGTATATCTACACAGTGGAGTACTATTCAGCCATTAGAAACAATGAATTCATGAAATTCTTAGGCAAATGGATGGAGCTAGAGAACATCATACTAAGTGAGGTAACCCAGACTCAAAAGGTGAATCATGGTATGCACTCACTAATAAGTGGATATTAACCTAGAAAACTGGAATACCCAAAACATAATCCACACATCAAATGAGGTACAAGAAGAAAGGAGGAGTGGCCCCTTGTTCTGGAAAGACTCAGTGAAGCAGTATTCGGCAAAACCAGAACGGGGAAGTGGGAAGGGGTGGGTGGGAGGACAGGGGAAGAGAAGGGGGCTTACGGGACTTTCGGGGAGTGGGTGGCTAGAAAAGGGGGAATCATTTGAAATGTAAATAAATTATATCAAATAAAAAAAACTGCCATTGTTTGCTAACATATAGTCTCTTTTAATAAATGCTAATCTGCGTGCTTTGAAGGACTCCCTGATTTTCCAAAAAGGAACCAATATGATGGATGTCAAGAATTCCTAACATAAATAAACAAAAACAATCATAGCTTTGGCGATTAAAAACAAAAACAAAACTAGAATTTACCATAGCAAAAATTGACTAGATAATAGCTTCCTTGTATGGGCTATGTGTTAAATGTTTGTTGTTGTTGTTGTTGTTTTGGGTTTCTTTTAATGTAAATTTATGTAGATAAAGTGCTTCACATTATCAGACATAGGAGGAGGTATGGATAAGTATTATGTTAGGTGAATGAAACTCAAGAAAGATTTAAAATTCATTCTTAGGAAGCCTGACTCAGAATGTATTACAGGATTATATCTAGAGGAGGGCAGTTTCAAGAGCCTTCCTTTGACTTTCCTAAATCACTAGCCTGACTGCAATGCTATAATGGTATAATTAAAGAATTTTGTAAAATAACAGAAAACTGTTGGATCTAGAGAATAGAGAACAATGAAAAGCAGAAGGCTGAAACCTTTCTATGAGTCTAGAGCAAAATTTGCATTCTAAGGAAGAAAACTTGAATGATCCTTTAGGTTTAGCCATAGGCATTCCATTCAAAGAGAAAAAGGGACAGTTTCTATTTAACCAGATGCTGCACTTGATTCAGAAAGCTTGGTCTTCTCCTAATGTGCTTTTTTTTTTAAAATCTGTTTCATAATTCATAATTTCATCAAGTGACTTAATTGAGAATTCAAAAATCATTATGAGCCATGTATATGTTATGCATATGCTCAGAAATACTTAAAATATAATCTCTTGTGATAAAAAGATGTTTCAGTGATAAGATCACTGATTTGCTCTACCAGTGGTCCTAGGTTTAATATACAGCAACCACGTGGCCATATGACAACTCTCAAACTCTCAACCCTCTGCAACTGTAGTTTCAGGGGATCTGACACCTTCTACTGATTTCTCTGAGCTTATGGTGCACACACACACACACACACACATACACACACATACATACACACACACACACAGAGAGAGAGAGAGAGAGAGAGAGAGAGAGAGAGGTAAGGCAGTTATACATTGAAATTCAAAATATATAACACAAAATGCCATCCCCATTTTTCAATTTCATATTTACTGCCTTTAGTCATTGACGGATTATTTCACTTCACTTGTTCCAGTGTTTAAAGTTTTAATAACCAACTGTTCTCTCTTAATAATCTGTCTATGCCCACAGTGCCTGCAAGAAAGTACTTGATTTCTGTATAAGCAACTGTAATTTCTATTTTGTGTACTCTAAACAACCTTCAGCATTTATTTAAAATCCCTTCTCCTATGAGGATTCTTTGATTGTTACTGAACTCAAGACATTTGCATTTTGCAATGTGGAGAAAGATATCTGTAGCAGACAAGGAGAGCACAGGGGTCATTTCAAGTGCAATACTCCCCTTGAAGAAAAGAAGCAGAGGAATCTTATTGAATGGTCCTATACTGAAGCATATTAGAAACAGGCATGCTTTAGCATACTTTGTTTAAAGAGTCCATTTATGTTTAGACTCAATTTGAGGCCACAGTTCAGTATGGAATGACAACAGATACATTACTGACCACATTTCCTTTGAAGTTATAAAGTACATGTTTCAAAATGAAAGATTGCCAATATGAATAATTGTGAAGAACTCATTTTAAGGTTCAAGAACAGATGCCTACAAAGCAACTACAGAAGAAAAAAACACTACTAGATCTGGTCATCCCGGTATCATAATCAGCCAACGTTGTTCAATATTGCTTAAAGGAGCAAGGTCAACTAAGCTGGTGGCATTGATTGATTCATTTTATGATTTTTCAGAGTTTTGTTGAAATAGTGACGTAAGGAACTACATCTATAAATTCTCACTAACATGAGCACTATTTGAAGTAATGGAATTATCTAGGTTATGGAATCAATCTAGTTGTCCAGTGCTATCTCTCCAGACCTAATAACAAGGCTATAGATAAGGAAAATGTGTTGATACTTTTCTTTTTTGGCCATAATGTAGAATGAAATTATTTAATTTGTAGGAAAATGAATGCAACTTGACATAATCATATATTGTCATTCTCAGAAGTATAAAGATGAAGTCTCTCATTTCTAGATTTTTTTATATAGACACATTGAAATTATATATATATATATATATATATATATATATTCACTAACATGAGCTGAAGAAGGAAGACACCAATGAACATGCCAACCAACCTGTGTATATGGGAGAAAGCCCTCAAGCCCTCAACTCTACAAAAATGTCTATGCTTTGACATATGAGGAAATATATATATATATAATATTTTCTAGTCAGGTTATGAGGATTTTTTTGGAGAACTTGTTTTACTATCTAATGCATACAAGGTACCAGTTCAATACTTGGGAAAAGAATTAAAACAGAAATATGATCAACTGGAGAACATATATTCAATGGTACTTTTGAAAAGTTTTATACATACATACATATGTATATTATTGGATATATGTGGTACTGAATATATTCCTGCATATTTTCCTAATCTCTGCCTTTTTTTTTTGTTTTTGTTTTTTAGTTAATGGCTTTTAATAACATGTTTGTATTTACATACTGTTAAACACTGGGTAGTATATACACTGTCCGGTTATTGGCCTAAATTTATTTATTTATTTATTTATTTATTTATTTATTTATTTATTTATTTTTATTCGCTATATTTTTTATTTACATTTCAGATGATTTCCCCTTTTCTAGCTCCCCATTCCCCGAAAGTACCATAAGCCCTCTTCCCTCCCCCTGTTCCCCCATCCACCCTTTCCCACTTCCCTGTTCTGGTATTCCCCAACACTGTTGCACTGAGCTTTTCCAGTGTTCTTTTGTGACTGGGTTGCCTCACTTAGGATGATATTTTCCTGTTCCAACCATTTGCCTAAAAATTTCATGAATTAATTGCTTTTAATTGCTAAGTAGCATTCCATTGTGTAAATATACCACATTTTTTGTACCCATTCATCCATTGAGGGACATTTGGGTTCTTTCCAGTTTCTGGCTATTATAAACAGGGCTGCTATGAACATAGTGGAGCATGTATCCTTATTACATGTTGGGGAATCCTCTGGGTATATGCCCAGGAGTTAACCTCTGCCTTTTAACCTTTTCTTTCTCACATTATGTTCCTTTTCTCTTTTGATTCTATAGTTATGTCTCATAATATATATAATATATATATATGTCTCATGTATATATATGTGTGTGTATATGTATGTATATATGAATTTGTATACATATATGTGCACATATATATCATATATATGTATATATATATATATATAACAGATTTTAATGTGAATATATAAAAAGAACTAGAAATGAGAGAAAATATATATTTGTACTTCTGAGAATGACAATATTTGCCTGATATGATTATCGCAAGTTGCATTCATTTTCTCACAAATGAAATAATTTCATTCTATGTTTTGGCCAAAAAAAGTCACTTGTGTGTGTATATCTTCACATTTTCCTTATCTATAACCCTGTTATTAGATCTGGAGAGATAGTACTGGATAACTAGATTGATTCCATAACCTAGATAATTCCATAGCTTCAAATAGTGCTGCTAGAAACACTGACCTGAAAATAACTCTGGGGTAGTTTGGCTTGGATCATTCAGGTAAATGGCCAAGAAGGGCATAACTGAGTAATACCACATATTCTATATTTAGGGCTTGTTTGTTTTTGTTTTTGTGAAAGCTCCATATTGACTTTCACAGTGACTGGACAAATTCAGGTCACTAGCAGCAGTGTATAAGGGCCCCCTTCTGTGTGTATTTTCGACAAGCATTTGTTGTTTTCTTAATGACTGCCATCCTGACAGGGATAAGATGAAATCTCAGTAGAGTTTTGATTTACATTTATCTGATGGGTAGAACGGCTAATTTTTTCAAATGTTTATTGGCCATTTGCATTTTCATTCATAAAGAGTACTTTGGCCAAAAGTACTCTTTAGAGTATGTTTCTTCATTTCATTAGCTTATTTATTGATTGGGTTAATATTTTTTAGCTCTTTGCATATATAAGCTGTAGACTGTTTCCTGACTTGACTATTTTCTTTGCTATGCAGAAGCATTTTAATTTCATAAAATCCCATTTGTTGATTTTTGACATCATGTCCTGAGCAACAGAAGTCCTGTGTAGAAAATTCTTAACTATCTTAAAATGTTTATGAGTTGTTCCTCTGGCAGTTTTAGGATTTCAGGTTTCATATTAAAGTCTTTAATCAATATTGAATTGAGTTTTGTGAAGATTTGCAGTGGCTTAAAGGAAATATTCCCCATTTTTTTGTGCATTTAAATACTTGGTATCCAGTTGGTGGAATTGTGTGGGGAAGCTAAGGAAGAACAGACAATTCTGAAAGTAGACTCTGGGGATAGGAAGTAGATAATATATATTTCAGATCACGAAGAAGCCATTTCCATTTCAGTCATAGGGACTTTGTGAGTAGAGTGAAGTGATGACCAGGAGAAGAAACCAGAGTTAGAGATATATGAATATACGAATCCTAAGTGCAGAAATCATGCTGGATATGCCATGCTAAAAGGGATAGTATAGGGCGGCGGCAGCGGCAGCAGTAGCTGGTCCAGCTGAAGGGCCATCAGCAGTGGAACCAAGGCGTCACAGGGACCAGTTAGGCCCTGCGCCCACGACCACTGACCTTGGCTGACCAGCCGGGCAGCAAGCAGCTGCAGTTGTGCGGCGCCTTTCCTGCACGGAGGCCACTTCAGAACTCGGCCTCCCACCAGTCAGGAGAGGTGCATCCATCTTGGTTCCGTACTCCAGGGATCGGACAGACTGAGGTACACAAACATAATCCGAGGCCAACACCGCGGTGGTCTGAGCCCGACGGGCGTTGGCCTGCACCCAGGCCCTGGGCGGGTCGGGGGGCCATCGGGGTGCCAACCCAGCCAGGAGGTTTTTTGCCCAGGCCTGCGAGCGCGCCTCCGCCATTTTGCCTGCAGGACGACAGAGAGCTCTGGCGGGCAGACCTGTAACAGGCATAGCCTAAGGCTAACAAAGCGGGGGTCCAGGCCCCAAAAGGCACAGGACTTACCCCAAGAACTGGGCGGCTTGGTGGGCCATCTGTGAGTCAACCCGCCCAGGTGATTGTTAGCAAAGCAGAATCTCCCGGCGCTTTCAGGGAGCACGGGCACACACGCCCGCCATCCTAGTCACCTGGCAGACCCAATTAACAGTCATAGCCCTAGGGGAACTTTGCTCGGACCTTGGCCTCCCAGGCTTTTGCCTGAACTCAGGGACTGGGCGGCCAGGCTAACCTTGTGTGCGACAGCCCGGTTGGCGGATCAGCTGCCCAGCGGAGTGAGCAGAACACAGGGGAGGTCACAGTAGCATACACCGTCGGCACTCCCTGGGGGTGCACACAGGCTCCATCTGGTCCACAGACACAATCTGGGGCAAGGCCTCAGGCAGAAGCCCTCAGCTATTCTCCCTCCGCTTCCGGATCCAGATCAGTCTGGGTAGCAGCACCACATCTCCAAGTACTGCAAGTGGCTAGCTGGGCTTCCGGGCGGCCAGCTGGGAGAAGTCAGTGTGCTCCAGTGAATCCAGCGGGCCCCAGCGGGAGCCTTCGGGTGCCTGCTTTGGGATCTGAACAGCCTGGGCAGCAGCACCCTGTCTACAAGCAGTGCAGGAGGTAAGCTGTGCACCAGAGGTCAACTGGGAAGGGGCAGCTTGCACGGGTGAGTCCAGCACTGACAAGACTAACACCAGTGAGAACTAGATGGCAAAAGGCAAACACAGGAACGTCACTAACAGAAATCAAGGCAATATGGCAACATCTGAACCCAATTCTCCTCTACCAACATGTCCTGGATACCCCATCACACCAGTAAAACAAGATTTGGATTTAAAATCATGGGTCATGATGCTGGTACAGGAACACATGAAGGACATACATAAAGAAATTCAGGAGAAAATGGATCAAAAGTTAGAAGCCCTTGCAAGGGAAACACAAAAATCATTGAAAGAAATCCAGGAGAATACAAAAGCCAACAAGGAGGAAATGCAAAAAACACTTAAAGAAATACAGGAGAACTTTGGTCAACAGGCTGAGGTCATGAAAGACGAAACACAAAAATCTCTTAAAGAAATACAAGAGAACTTTGGTCAACAGGCTGAGGTCATGAAAGACGAAACACAAAAATCTCTTAAAGAATTACAGGAAAACACAAACATGCAAGTGAAGGAGCTAAGCAAAACCATCCAGGATCTAAAATCAGTAGAAACAACTAAGAAAACTCAAAGGGAGACAACTTTGGAGATAGAAAGCCTTGGGAAGAAATCAGGGGACAGAGATGCAAATATCAACAACAGAATACAAGAGATAGAAGAAAGAATCTCAGATGCTGAAGATTCCATAGAAACCATGGACTCAACAGTTAAAGAAAATGCAAAATGCAAAAAGCTTGTAACCCAAAATATCCAGGAAATCCAGGACACAATGAGAAGACCAAACCTAAGGATTATAGGCATAGAGGAGAGTGAAGATTTACAACTTAAAGGGCCAGCAAACATCTTCAATAAAATTATGGAAGAAAACTTCCCTAACCTAAAGAGAGAGATGCCCATGAATATACAAGAAGCCTACAGAACTCCAAACAGACTGGACCAGAACAGAAATACTTCCCGTCACATAATAATCAAAACACCAAATGTTCTAAACAAAGAAAGAATACTAAAGGCAGTAAGAGAAAAAGGCCAAGTAACATATAAAGGAAGACCTATCAGAATCACAGCAGACTTTTCACCTGAGACTATGAAGGCTAGAAGGTCCTGGGCAGATCTCATGCAGACTCTGAGAGAACACAAATGCCAACCAAAACTACTATATCCAGCAAAACTCTCAATCACCATAGATGGAGAAACTAAGATATTTCATGACAAAACCAAGTTTACCCAATATCTATCCACAAACCCAGCCCTAAAAAGGATAATAGGAGGACAACACCAATACAAGGAGGGAAACTTCACCCTGGAAAAAGCAAGATAGTAACCTTTCATCAAACCCAAAAGAAGTTAAGCATTCAAATTTAAAACATAACGTCAAAAATGATAGGAAGTAACAATCACTATTCCTTAATATCTCTTAACATCAATGGACTTAATGCCCCAATAAAAAGACACAGACTAACTGACTGGATACGTAAACAGGACCCTACATTTTGCTGCTTACAGGAAACACACCTCAGGGTCAAAGACAAACACTACCTTAGAGTAAAAGGCTGGAAGACAATTTTACAAGCAAATGGTCTCAGGAAACAAGCTGGAGTAGCCATTTTAATATCAGATAAAATTGACTTTCAACCCAAAGTCATCAAAAGAGACCCTCAGGGACACTTCTTGCTGGTCAAAGGAAAAATACAAAAAGAAGAACTGTCAATCCTGAACATCTATGCCCCAAATGCAAGGGCACCCTCTTTCATAAAAGAAACTTTATTAAAACTAAAAGCACACATTGCACCTAACACAATAATTGTGGGTGACTTCAACACTGCACTTTACTCAATGGACCGATCAGGAAAACAGAAACTAAACAGGGACACAATGAAACTAATTGAAGCTTTGGACCAATTAGATTTAACAGATATATATAGAACATTCTATCCTAAAACAAAAGAATATACCTTTTTTTTCAGCACCTCATGGTACCTTCTCCAAAATCGACCATATAATTGGTCACAAGACAGACCTCAACAAATATAAGAAGATCGAACTAATCCCATGCCTCCTATCTGATCACTATGGAGTAAAAGTGGTCTTCAATAGCAACAGAAACAACAGAAAGCCCACATACACGTGGAAACTGAACAATACTCTACTCAATGAAACCTTGGTCAAGGAAGAAATAAAGAAAGAAATTAAAGACTTTTTAGAACAATGAAAATGAAAACACAACATACCCAAATCTATGGGACACAATGAAAGCAGTGCTAAGAGGAAAACTCATAGCCCTGAGTGCCTCCAAAAAGAAAATGGAGAGAGCATACATTACGAGCTTAATGACACACCTGAAAGCCCTAGAACAAAAAGAAGCTATTTCGCCCAGGAGGAGTAGAAGGCAGGAAATCATCAAACTCAGGGCCGAAATCAATCAAGTAGAAACAAAGAGAACCATACAAAAAATCAACAATACCAGGAGCTGGTTCTTTGAGAAAATCAACAAGATAGATGAACCCTTAGCCAGACTGACCAAAGGGCACAGAGAAAGTATCCAAATTAACAAACTTAGAAATGAAAAGGGAGATATAACAACGGAAACTGAGGAAATCCAAAAAATCATCAGATCCTACTACAAGAGCCTATACTCAACACAACTGGAGAATCTGGAGGAAATGGACAATTTCCTTGACAGATACCAAATACCAAAATTAACTCAGGACCAACTAGACCATCTAAACAGTCCCATAATGCCTAAAGAAATAGAAGGAGTCATAGAAAGCCTTCCAACCAAAAAAAGCACAGGACCAGATGGCTTCAGTGCAGAATTCTACCAGACCTTCAAAGAAGAGTTAACACCAATACTCTTCAAACTATTCCACAAAATAGAAACAGAAGGAACACTACCCAATTCCTTCTACGAAGCCACAATTACGCTGATACCAAAGCCACACAAAGATCCAACAAAGAAAGAGAACTTCAGACCAATTTCCCTTATGAACATCGATGCAAAAATACTCAATAAAATTCTTGCCAACCGAATCCAAGAACACATCAAAATGATCATCCACCATGATCAAGTAGGCTTTATCCCGGGAATGCAGGGTTGGTTCAATATACGGAAATCCATCAATACAATCCACTACATAAACAAACTCAAAGAACAAAACCACATGGTCATTTCATTGGATGCTGAAAAAGCATTTGACAAAATTCAGCATCCCTTCATGCTTAAAGTCTTGGAGAGAACAGGAATTCAAGGCCCATACCTAAACATAGTAAAAGCAATATATAGCAAACCGGTAGCCAGCATCAAACTAAATGGAGAGAAACTTGAAGCAATCCCACTGAAATCAGGGACCAGACAAGGCTGCCCCCTTTCTCCTTATCTTTTCAATATTGTACTTGAGGTACTAGCTCGGGCAATTCGACAACATAAGGAGGTCAAAGGGATACAAATTGGAAAGGAAGAAGTCAAACTATCATTATTTGCAGACGACATGATCGTCTACCTAAGTGACCCAAAGAACTCCACTAGAGAGCTCCTACAGCTGATAAACAACTTCAGCAAAGTGGCAGGTTATAAAGTCAACTCAAGCAAATCAGTGGCCTTCCTATACTCAAAGGATAAGCAGGCTGAGAAAGAAATTAGGGAAATGACCCCCTTCACAATAGCCACAAACAGTATAAAGTATCTTGGGGTGACTCTTACCAAACATGTGAAAGATCTGTATGACAAGAACTTCAAGACTCTGAAGAAGGAAATGGAAGAAGACCTCAAAAAATGGGAAAACCTCCCATGCTCATGGATCGGTAGAATCAATATAGTTAAAATGGCCATTTTGCCTAAAGCACTATACAGATTCAATGCAATACCCATCAAAATCCCAACTCAATTCTTCACAGAGTTAGAAAGAGCAATTATCAAATTCATCTGGAACAACAAAAAACCCAGGATAGCTAAAACTATTCTCAGCAACAAAAGGAAATCTGGGGGAATCAGTATCCCTGACCTCAAGCAATACTACAGAGCAATAGTGTTAAAAACTGCATGGTATTGGTACAGTGACAGGCAGGAGGATCAATGGAACAGGATTGAAGATCCAGAAATGAACCCACACACCTATGGCCACTTGATCCTCGACAAAGAGGCTGAAAACATCCAATGGAAAAAAGATAGCCTTTTCAACAAATGGTGCTGGTTCAACTGGAGGTCAGCATGCAGAAGAATGCGAATTGATCCATCCTTGTCTCCTTGTACTAAGCTCAAATCCAAATGGATCAAGGACCTCCACATAAAGCCAGACACTCTGAAGCTAATAGAAAAGAAACTGGGGAAGACCCTTGAGGACATCGGTACAGGGAGAAAGTTTCTGAACAGAACACCAATAGCGTATGCTCTAAGAGCAAGAATTGACAAATGGGACCTCATAAAATTACAAAGTTTCTGTAAGGCAAAGGACACCATCAAGAGGACAAATCGGCAACCAACAAATTGGGAAAAGATCTTTACCAATCCTACATCAGATAGAGGGCTAATATCCAATATATATAAAGAACTCAAGAAGTTAGACTCCAGAAAACCAAACAACCCTATTAAAAAATGGGGTACAGAGTTAAACAAAGAATTCTCACCTGAAGAACTTCGGATGGCGGAGAAGCATCTTAAAAAATGCTCAACTTCATTAGTCATTAGGGAAATGCAAATCAAAACAACCCTAAGATTTCATCTTACACCAGTCAGAATGGCTAAGATTAAAAATTCAGGAGACAGCAGCTGTTGGAGAGGGTGTGGAGAAAGAGGAACACTCCTCCACTGCTGGTGGGGTTGCAAATTGGTACAACCACTCTGGAAATCAGTCTGGCGGTTCCTCCGAAAACTGGGCACCTTACTTCCAGAAGATCCTGCTATACCACTCCTGGGCATATACCCAGAAGACTCCCCACCATGTAATAAGGATACATGTTCTACTATGTTCATAGCAGCCCTATTTGTAATTGCCAGATGCTGGAAAGAACCCAGGTATCCCTCAACAGAAGAGTGGATGCAAAAAATGTGGTATATCTACACAATGGAGTACTATTCAGCCATTAGAAACAATGAATTCATGAAATTCTTAGGCAAATGGATGGAGCTAGAGAATATCATACTAAGTGAGGTAACCCAGACTCAAAAGGTGAATCATGGTATGCACTCACTAATAAGTGGATATTAACCTAGAAAACTGGAATACCCAAAACATAATCCACACATCAAATGAGGTACAAGAAGAAAGGAGGAGTGGCCCCTGGTTCTGGAAAGACTCAGTGAAACAGTATTCAGCAAAACCAGAACGGGGAAGTGGGAAGGGGTGGGTGGGAGGACAGGGGAAGAGAAGGGGGCTTGCGGGACTTTCGGGGAGTGGGGGGGCTAGAAAAGGGGAAATCATTTGAAATGTAAATAAATTATATCGAATAATAAAAAAAAAAGAACCAAAAAAAAAAAAAAGGGATAGTATAGAACAAGAGAAGAACAGGGAACAAAACCCTGGGAAACCCAGACAGTGATAATTAAATAAGAAAAGTGAATGAAACTATGATAAAGGACTCCAAGCAGGAGGATGCAGTATCTCAGAAAACAAAGTAAGGTGAAGTTTGAAAGAATAGCATAATTTTGAAAGACTGACAAAGGGTTTTCCACATAAAAAGGCATGGGATTCAGAATGACTGAATGAGTGAATGATGGCATGAAGGCTCGACAGCAGAGAGGACAAGAAAAGCAGACCACATCAAACTCTTCAGAACACAGGCATCCTAGCAGCCACCAACTGAGCAGCCCAATTATAACCACAGCATGTAACAGAGTAATGTTATTTTACAACTTTCTCTTATTTGTTCTGCAAAGCTCAACACACCTCCTGCATAGATGACTATCATTTTCTTTTGAGCTGAATGGTTCTCTGATCACTTATATTTTCAAAGTGGAAAATGAGAGGCTATTCACAACTATTTTAACTCTATAGAGTTTCAACGTTTACACAGGGTTATAGAAAATTTCCTTGGACAAATCCTCAAAAGTTTCAAATAAGAAAAAAAAATTAGGACCAAGAAAAATAAAATCAGAGGCTAAAGGTAACTGCTGTCAAGCCTAATGACCCCTGAGACTCATATGGTTGAAGGGGAGAACCAGATTATATAAGGATCTTATAGACTCCCCAAAAAACATAATACCATATCATGTGTGCCACACATTCTTTTTTCCTTAATATCTCTTTTTTAATTATTTTTTTATTTTTTGCCACACATTCATATGTTAAATAAATAAAGCAATTTTATCCAGCCATGTGGTGCACAACTTTATTCCCAGGTCTTAGAAGGCAACAACAGTCATATATCAGTGAGTCTGAGGACAGCTTGGTCTATATAGGAACTTCCAGGCCAATTAGGAATAAACACAAAGATTCTGAATTAAAAATGCTAAACGGAAAAAAGAGAAATATTTACCTATAACCAATATCTGTATTTACTTAGGTGCCATTTTCATCACTGAAAAGACAACTCCATAGAAAAGCAAAGGGCACTAAGTTACACTATCTGTTGTTTCTGTTGCTGTATAGCAAGACCAAAATTTGCCATGCAATTCATTCTGTGACTTGTTTCCTAGGAAGTCCACTAGTCTTATCCCTTTTATAGCATTCTGTCATGTCTGGTCTGTAGTTAAAGGTGGTAATACAAATGAGTATAACTACTAGTAAAAGTGAATCCTAATGTCTAAATTAGTTATATAAAATATTTTCATACCCACCATGAGTAGATTCACATTTATGCATGTATGCATGTATAGCATGTCCTCACTTGCATCAATACTGCAAAAATACATTTAAAATATGTTATAAGGAACCTAGCATGGCTGTCCTCTAGAGACTCTACCAGCTGCTGACTGAGATAGATGTAGATACTTGGAGCCTACCATTGGACTGAGATTGGGAACCCCTATGGAAGAGTTAGGTAAAGAGTTGAAGGAATTAAAGGAGGTAGCAATCCCATAGGAAGACCTACAGTGTTAACTAACCTGGATTCCTGGCAACTCCCAGGGACTGAGCTACCAACCAAAGAGCATACACGGGCTGGTCTAAGGCCCCAGGCACATAGGTAGCAGAGACAGCCTTGTCTGGCCTTAGTAGGAGAGGATGGGCCTAATCCTGTAGAGACTTGATGCCCCAGGGAAAGGGGATGGGTGTATTATCTCAGAGGCAAAGGGGAGAGGGTGAAGAACTCTGGAAGGAGAGATCTGGGTGGGGCAACATTTGGGATGTAAATAAATAAAATAATTAGTTAATAATAAATATAACATTTTAAAAAAATATCTGTTGATGATTGGAACTTGTAGGTCCAAAGAAAATTTCAATTCCCTAAACTTCAAAAGGTAGCCTAGGATTGAGCTCACAATGGTTTCTCTATTTTCTACTCCCTGCTATTCTCTCCTCTTTTTTGCAGATAGCCCTGCACATGTCCATTCTGCTGGATATTTTCAGCCTACTACTTTCTTTCTCTACTATGTACTCTGTACTAGTGATGCCTCTGGCTACTTTCTGCCTCATATCTACAATAAAATCTCCCCACTTAAGCACACCATGTGTCAGTCATGTTGTCTGCTTATACAGGAACTATATTATGGTTTAATATAATGTTCATGGAATGATTTTCCTTCCAAAGTTTGAAATGATTAGTCTAGGAGCTAGGAAATATATCAATACTTCAGTTCCCTGGAGTAAAAGGCAATCATCACACTTTCTGTCTAATTCAGAGGGAGAAGTGATTAAGAGGAACCACATGGATGACTTTTGTGTAATATTGTAATATTACTTACTTGAGAGGTAGCTTAACCATCTATTGGCATAAAATGCCTTCTTATTGAGAAAAACAAGTATTTGGAAAGAGAAGAGATAGGGTGCTGCTCAATGAAGAGCTCCATTATACATAATCTATTCCATGGTTAGAAGCAAGACTCAAGTTGTCCCATTCTTGAGCAAAACAACAATGTAATGTCAAGCAACTGAGAAAAGCAACATACTCTCCTTTATTATATGAGGAGTATGTAAATGGAGTAGGAAGAGGGTCTGAGATGCAGGGCAGACTTTCATGTGTAGATTCCAATAAAGTGTTCCTAACAGACTAGCTTACAAGTTGTATTATTTTGTGGAGCCCATCAGAGATGACCACTCAGACACAGTTTATAGACAGGTAAAAGTCATTATTCCTGTCAGCTAGGGCTATACTCACGTATTCAGGGCATAGATATAGCCCCAAGTGTGAAGAGAACAGGGTTTTTGAAGGCAAAAACCATGTCCTGGCAGTTTCAGAGTGTGGGGATAAGATTTACAGAAGCAAACAGTTTAAGGGAAGCTAAGAAGTTAGCTGGTCTGTCTGTCCCTCTGCCATTCATGATTATTTTCTTCCCTCTTCTAAGTAAGATTGAAGCATCCTCACTTGGGCCTTCCTTCTTTTTTAACTTCTTAGGGTCTCTGGGGTGTATTATGGGTATTCTATACTTTTTGGTCAATATCCACTTACTAGTGAGTACATATCATGCTTGTCCTTTGGGGTTTGAGTTAATTCACTCAAAATGGTATTTTCTAGTTCTGTCTGTTTGCCTAAAAAATTCATGATGTCTTTTTTTAATAGCTGACTAGTATTCCACTGTGTTAACCAGCCCCATTTTTTGTATCCATTCTTCATTTGAGAGACATCTGAGTTGCTTCCAGTTTCTTGCTATTACAAATAAGGCTGCTATGTACATAGTAGAGCACATATCCTTGTGGTATGTTGGAGCATCTTTTGGGTATATGACCAGGAGCAGTATAGCTGGATTTCAGGTAGAACTATTTCAAATTTTCTAAGGAACTGCCAAATTGATTTCCAGAGTGGTTGTATAAGTTTGCAATCCCACCAGCAATGGAGGAGTGTTCCTCTTTTTCCACATCCTCTCCAACATGTGCTGTCACTTGAGTTTTCGATCTTAGCCTTTCTGATTGTTGAAAGGTGGAATAGCAGGGTCCTTTTGAGCTGCATTTCTCTGATCACTGAGGAATACGAACAGTTCTTTAAGTGCTTCTTGGCTATTTTAGATTCCTCTTTTGAGAATTCTCTCTTCAGCTCTGTATTTTTTTTTTTAATTTAGTTGTTTTGGTAGTCTAACTTATCTTATAATTAATATCTTTATATGTTTTGGATAATAGCCCTCTGTTGGATGTAGGGTTAGTGAACATCTTTTGTCAGTCTATAGGCTGCTGATTTGTCCTATTGTCAGTAATATTTGCCTTACAGAAACTTTTCAGAATCAAGAGGTCCCATTTATCAATTTTTGTTCTTTGAGCCTGAGCCATTGGTGTTCTGTTCAGGAAATTCCCTCCTATGTCCATGTGTTCAAGGCTATTTCCCACTTTCTCTTCTATTAGACTCACTGTATCCAGTTTTATGTTGAGGTTCTTCCTCCAATTAGACTTCAGCATTGCTCAGGTGATAAATATGAATCAACCATGCAGACCACCAATGAGAACATCACCATTTGTTGAAGATGCTTTCTTTTTACCACTGTATGGTTTTGACTGCTTTCAAGTGTCGATCGGTAATTGGGTTTATTTTTGGATCTTCAGTTCTATTCCACTGATCTATCTGTCTGTCTCTGTATCAATACTATGCACGTTTTATCATTACTGCTCTGTTAGTACAGCTTGAGGTCAGGAATAGTGATTTTCAGAAGGTCATTTATTGTGCAGAATTTTGTTGGCTACATTGTGCAGAATTTTGTTGGTTTTGTGTTTGTTTTTTTTTCTTTTTTAATTTTTTTATTCGATATGTTTTTTATTTACATTTCAAATGATTTCCCCTTTTTAGGCTCCCCCCTCCCACTCCCCAAAAGTCACATAAGCCCCCTTCCCTCCCCCTGTTCTCCTATCACCTCTTCCCACTTCCCTGTTCTGGTTTTGCCCTATACTGCTACACCGAGTCTTTCCAGAACAAGGGGCCACTCATCCGTTCTTCTTGTACCTCATTTGATGTGTGGATTAGGTTTTGGGTATTCCAAATTTCTAGGCTAATATCCACTTATTAGTGAGTGCATAGCATGATTGACCTTTGGAGACTGGGTTACCTCACTTAGTATGATGTTCTCTAGCTCCATCCATTTGCCTAAGAATTTCATGAATTCATTGTTTCTAATGGCTGAATAGTACTCCATTTTGTATATATACCACATTTTTTGCATCCATTCTTCTGCTGAGGGATACCTGGGTTCTTTCCAGCTTCTAGCTATTATAAATAGGGCTGCTATGAACATAGTGGAGCATGTATCCTTATTACATGCTGGGGAATCCTCTGGGGATATGCCCAGGAGTGGTATAGCAGGATCTTTCAGAAATGATGTGCCCAGTTTCCTGAGGAAACGCCAGACTGATTTCCAGAGTGGTTGTACCAATTTGCAACCACACCAGCAGTGGAGGAGTGTTCCTCTTTCTCCACATCCTCACCAACACCTGCTGTCTCCTGAGTTTTTAATTAGCCATTTTGACTGGTGTAAGGTGAAATCTCAGGGTTGCTTTGATTTGCATTTCCCTAATGACTAATGAAGTTCAGCATTTTTTAAAGATGTTTCTCCAACATCCAAAGTTCTTCAGGTGAGAATTCTTTGTTTAACTCTGTACCCCATTTTTAAAATAGGGTTATTTAGTTTTCTGGGGTCTAATTTCTTGAGTTCTTTGTATATTTTGGATATTAGACCTCTATCTGATGTAAGGTTTGTGAAGATCTTTTCCCAATTTTTTGGTTGCTGATTTGTCCTTTTGATGGTTTCCTTTGCTTTACAGAAACCTAGTAATTTTATGAGGTCCCATTTGTCAATTCTTGATCTTAGAGCATATGTTATTGGTGTTCTGTTCAGGAACTTTCCCCCTGTACCGATGTCCTCAAGGGTCTTCCCCAGTTTCTTTTCTATTAGATTCAGAGTGTCTGGCATTATGTGGAGGTCCTTAATACATTTGGAGTTGAGGATAGTACAAGGAGACAAGGATGGATCAATTCCCAATCTTCTGCATGCTGACCTCCAGTAGAACCAGCACCATTTGTTGAAAAGGCTATCTTTTTTCCATTGGATGTTTTCAGTCCCTTTGTCGAGGATGAAGAGGCCATAGGTGTGTGGGTTCATTTCTAGATCTTCAATCCTGTTCCATTGATCTGCCTGCCTGTCACTGTACCAATACCATGCAGTTTTTAAGACTATTGCTCAGTAGTATTGCTTGAGGTCAGGGATACTGATTCCCCCAGAATTTCTTTTGTTGCTGAGAATAGTTTTAGCTATCCTGGGATTTTTGTTATTCCAGATGAATTTGAGAGTTGCTCTTTCTAACTCTATGAAGAATTGAGTTGGGATTTTGATGGGTATTGCGTTGAATCTGTATATTGCTTTTGGCAAAATGGCCATTTTAACTATATTAATCCTGCCGATCCATGAGCATGGGAGATTTTTCCATTTTTTTTGATGTCTTCTTCTATTTCCTTCTTCATAGTCTTGAAGTTCTTGTCATACATGACTGTATGACTTCATGTCATACAGTCATGAAGTTCATGTCATTTCACATGTTTGGTAAGAGTCACCCCAAGGTACTTTATAGTGTTTGTGGATATTGTGAAGGGTGTCATTTCCCTAATT
The DNA here is from genome assembly GCF_947179515.1 of Apodemus sylvaticus. Classification (NCBI taxonomy): domain Eukaryota; kingdom Metazoa; phylum Chordata; class Mammalia; order Rodentia; family Muridae; genus Apodemus; species Apodemus sylvaticus. The sequence goes on along the minus strand of NC_067495.1, from coordinate 100,055,068 downwards.
TCTTTCTCAGCCTGCTTATCCTTTGAGTATAGGAAGGCTACTGATTTGCTTGAGTTGATTTTATAACCTGCCACTTTGCTTAAGTTGTTTATCAGCTATAGGAGTTCTCTAATGGAGTTTTTTGGGTCACTTATGTAGACTGTCATATCATCTGCAAATAATGATAGTTTGACTTCTTCTTTTCCAATTTGAATCCCTTTGACCTCCTTATGTTGTCTCAAGTACAATATTGAAAAAATAAGGAGAAAGTGGCAGCCCTGTCTAGTCCCTGATTTTAGTGGGATTGCTTCAAGTTTCTCTCCATTTAGTTTTATGCTGGCTACTGGTTTGCTGTATATTGCTTTTACTATGTTTACTTATGGGCCTTGAATTCCTGTTCTTTCCAAGACTTTGAGCATTTGTTTTTGGAGGCACTCAGGGCTATGAGTTTTCCTCTTAGCACTGCTTTCATTGTGTCCCAAAGATTTGGGTATTTTGTGCCTTCATTTTCATTAAGTTCTAAAAAGTCTCTGATTTCTTTCTTTATTTCTTCTTTGTCCAAGGTATCATTGAGTAGAGTATTGTTCAGCCTCCATGTGTATGTGGGCTTTCTGTTGTTTTTGTTGCTATTGAAGACCACTCTTACTCCGTAGTGATCTGGTAGTCGATCTTTTTATATTTGTTGAGGTTTGTCTTGTGACCAATTATATGGTCAATTTTGGAGAAGGTACCATGAAGTGCTGAGAAAAAGGTATATTCTTTTGTTTTAGAGTGAAATGTTCTATAAATATCAGTCAAGTCCAATTGGTCCAAAGCTTCAATTAGTTTTATTGTGTCCCTGTTTAGTTTCTGTTTTCCTGATCGGTCCATTGAGGAGAGTGGAGTGTTGAAGTCACCCACAATTGTTGTGTTAGGCACAATGTGTTCTTTGAGCTTCAGTAAAGTTTCTTTTACGAATCAGGGTGCCCTTGCATTTGGAGCATAGATGTTCAGAATTGAAAGTTCTTCTTGGTGGATTTTTCCTTTGACCAGCAAAAGTGTCCTTCTGTATCTCTTTTGATGACTTTAGGTTGAAAGTCAATTTTATCTGATATTAGAATGGCTACTCTGGCTCGTTTCCTGAGACCATTGGCTTGTAAAATTGTCTTCCAGCCTTTTACTCTAAGGTAGTTTTTGTCTTTGACATTGAGGTGTGTTTCCTGTATGCAACAAAATGTAGGGTCCTGTTTCCTTATCCAGTCTGTTAGTCTATGTCTGTTTACTGGGGAGTTGAGTACATTGACGTTAAGAAATATTAAGGAACAGTGATTATTACTTCCTGTTATTTTTATATTTGAGTGGTTATCTTCTTTTGGGTTTGGTGAAACAAGGTTTTTCCAGGGTATCATTTCCCTCCTTGTATTGGAGTTTTCCTCCTATTATTCTTTGTAGAGCTGGGTTTGTAGAAAGATATTGTGTAAATTTGGTTTTGTCATGGAATATCTTGGTTTCTCCATCTATTGCGATTGAGAGTTTTGCCCAGGGAGAGGGGATACAAAGGTTACCTTCTCAGAGGTAAAGAAGATGGGGGACAGGGGGAGGAAGAAATTTAGGAGCGGTGTTAGGAGGGTGTAATATTTGGGATATAAATAAGTAAAATAATACAAAAGAAAAAACAAAAACAGTAAACTGTAAAAAATGGAGTTAGTTGGAGGGGATTGCTTTACATAAGCAAGCAGTTAACATAAGCTAAAATAACCTGTTAGCTAGAAGTAAGATGGTTCTACACAAGCAGGTATTTTCACAGAAGCTAAGGTAATTTAAGCTTGGGCATCATGACCTTGGGTTCCTAGAATAGAGTTTGGTAATTTGTCCAAGAGATTCTCCATTAAGGAGATCAAATTTAAGTTAGACCTTAAATGACCTCTGTAAGAATATAAGAAAAAAGAACCTCTGTATTGTCTTGCCCTGCCACTGTATTGCTTATTTTTACTATACACATAATTTACATGCAGCGTTTGAGTTTTATGATACTGGAATTCATCATAGATGAGTTAAGATGAAGATACCAATTCAAACTCTAGTATTCAATACGTGCCATATTTCATAAGTCTTACCCACTATGTATTTAATCAACAAGGTTGCTTCAAGAGTAGGATCCATGAAAGCATCTTTGTCTAGAAAACATTTGCAGAAAAAAGTAAAGCAGTGAGTGGCAACATCATAGATCAGCAGAAGAAATAATAGATTGGTGGAAAAAAACAATACACGTCCACAGTTAAAGAATCATTCTAGAAGTCTGAATTAAAGCAATATCTTGTTGTGGGACACAGAAAAATGCTGTAAAACCAAGCTTAGCTGTAATGAAGTGGTTTTCAAACACTATGAATACCTGCATTATTTGCAGAGCCATATGTTTATGACTGGGAGCTAATTCTCATAGATTCTTTTGCATAGGTTTGGAATGCTGCTGATAATTTAAAACCATTGGTTTTGCATTTTTTAGACAAGGTTTTACTAAGTAGCTATTGTTGACCAGAGAAGCCTCAAACTAGATCCTCCTGCTCTGCCTCCCAAGCGCTTGGATTAAAGGCATGAGCCACTATGGCCAGAAAAAAGGTGGGGGCAGATAATTTGTAGATTTATTTTTTACTTATTCACTTTACATCCCACTCACTACCCTTTCCCAGTAATCCCCTCCCACAATACTTCTCCCTTGAGCTTGTGGAAACCTCTGGTATTACCACATACTGGTACTTGAAGTCTCTGCCAGACTAAGCACTTCCTCTCCCACAAAGGATAGCCAGACAAGGCAGGCTAGCTAGAAGAATATATACCACATACAGGCAACAACTTTTGGGATAGACGCTGGTCCAGTTGTTTGGAACCCACATGAAGACCAAGATGCACATCTTCTAAGTATGCACAGGCAGGCCTAGGGCCTGCCTATGAATGGACTTTCATTGGTGGTTTAGACTCTGAGAGCCCCAAGTGTCAAGGTTAGTTGTCTCTGTTGGACTTTCTGTGGAGTTCCTATGCCCTTCTGAACCCACAATCCTTCCTCATCTTCTTTCATGAGACCCCAAGCTCCACCCACAGCTTAGCTGTAGGTATCTACATCTGTCTAAGTCAGGTGGTGAGTGGAGCCTCTCAGAGGACAGCCATTCTAGACTCCTGCCTGCAAGCATAACAGAGTATCATTAATAGTGTCAAGGATTTGGTATTTGTCCATGGGACTGGTTTCAAGTTGGCCTGGATATTAGTTGGTCATTTCCTCAGTCTCTGCTCCAACCCCATGCTTGCATTTCTTGTAGGCAGGATAAATTTTGATCAAAAGATTTGTGTGGTTGTTGCTTCCTGTTATTTTTATGTTTGTGTGGCTATCTTCTTTTGCGTTTGTTGAAAGAAGATTACTTTCTTGCTTTTTCTAGGGTGAAGTTTCCCTCCTCGTGTTGGAATTTTCCATCTATTATCCTTTGCTAGATTTCTGGAACGATATTGTGTAAATTTGTTTCTGTCATGTTTTATCTTGGTTTATCCATATATGGTAATTGAGAGTTTTGCTGGGTATAGTAGCCTGGGCTAGACTTTGGATTCTCCTAAGGTCTTTATGAGATCTGCCCAGGATCTTCTGGATTTTATAGTCTCTGGTGGGAAGTCTGGTGTAAATCTGATAGGTCTGCTTTATATGATACTTGGCTTTTTTCCCTTACTGCTTTTAATATCTTTGTTTTGTGCATTTGGTATTTTGATTATTATGTGACAGAAAGAATTTCTTTTCTGGTCCAGTCTATTTGGAGTTCTGTAGGCTTCTTGTATGTTCATGGGCATCTCTTTCTTTAGGTTAGGAAAGTTTTCTTCTGTAATGTTGTTGAAGATATTTACTGGCCCTTTAAGTTGGGAATCTTCACTCTCTTTTATACCTATTATTCTTAAGGTTGGCATGTTGACAGGAGCTTGATATAGCTGTCTCCTGAGAAGTTCTGCCAGAGCCTGACAAATACAGAGGCAGATCTTTGTAGGCAACCACTAGATTGAGCATGGGTTCCCGAATGGAGAAGTTAGAGAAAGGACTGAAGGAGCTGAAGGGGTCTATAACTCCATAGGAGGAACAACAATATCAACCAACTAGTACCCTCAGAGCTCCACTAGCCAAGGTGTACACATGGAGGGACCCATGGCTCCAGCTGCATATGTAGCAGAGAATGGCCTTGTTGGACATCAAAGGGAGGAGAGGTCCTTGGTCCTAAGAAGGCTTGATACCCCAGTGTAGGAGAATGGGAGGGCAGGGAGGCAGGAGTGGGTAGATAGGAGAGGAGCAAGGTGAGAGAGAGTTAGGATAGGGAGTTCTGGAGGGACCTGGAAAGGTGGTAACATTTGAAATGTAAATAAAGAAAATATCCAATAAAAAATAAATATAAAAAAATCACCCGCCCACGCAAAAAAATGTTTAGTATGAATGTTGGTGTCCTTGTCATTCCACTGGGGTTCCTGCCTGGCTATAGGAAATGGCCTCTTCGGGTTCCATATCTCCAAGGTAGTCAGTTGTAGCTAAGGTCACCCCAATTGATTTTTGTGTACTTTCCCTATTCCAAGTCTCTGTCTTTTCTTGGGGATATTGGCAGAACTTTTAATTGCACCTGCAATTGATGCTAATTTAGAGTTATAGAAACCACACTTAAAGAAATGAGTTCAGAGATATACTAGTAGTATCTACTATGGAATTTCTTTACATTCTAATTCTGCTTAAGGCTTCTTTGATAACCATCATTTTGAAGTAATTCTACCTAACTACATCTGTTTTAAAATAGATATACTTGTAAGCAAAATATACTTATAATTCCATTTGGAATTAATTTCTCAAAGAAAACATCAAGTGTGTTTTAAATTTTTATATCTAAGAGGGCTGGTCCAAATCATTTTCTTAGAAGTCAGTGTCTACTTGAAGGCTACAAAAATAGTTTACTTTTATATTATAGTAAATGGTGAGACTACCTGATTGTCAGTCTGTTTATAAAAATTAGCTGTTAAGTTCACTGTCTGGGAATGCTTTGGTTACTTTAGTTTGAATGTGCAGAGGAATAAAATCTGAAACGCTGCCATAAATTCCATTTGGACAGCATCATGCAATTATTAAGTTTCAATTATAACCTTTCCACATTAGAAACTCCCAAATAATATACAAGTAAATAACATTGATGGTTTTATCAATGACAATTTGTTATCAAAAGAAGCCTTGAAAGCCATATAACAATGTAGGTGCTAAATGAGAACGGGATTATTTTCAAGTAAAGATTAATGCATGGTTAGGGAGGGAAAATAGCATGAGGACCAGACATAACACAGTGAATGACTTGTGTGTTATGAAATAGATGAAGGAAAAGAAATATAGAATACTGGTTTCACTAGAAATGGGGATTAAGGGTACATACCTCAGATAGTAAACATAATGTGAGCCATTATCTACATAAAATTTACTCTGTTTCAGGTACTGACCCAAATACTTCATGCACACTGATGGATTAAGTTTCTACAAGTCATTAACCTGACTGCTATCACTAAACCTCTTTTACAAGAAAATTAGGTTACTGGGGAGCAAGCAAATGATTATTAAAAATCATCAGATTTTTATTTCAGAAATGTATTTCTGATATAATGCCTTAAGCCATAGTCAAAAATTTAGGAAACATACTAATGGTTCAGTCAAGACTGAACAAAAACCTAGAAACATTAGATATCTAATATGGAAATGACCATACTATGGTGATGAGTCAAATTTCAGGTTAGCAGGAATTTTCAGCATAGTGAATAAGATTATTATTTCACAAACCTCATCTATAAGTAAATGAAAGTGCTAATACTTTTAGAAACTGTTTTAAGTAAGATAATGAATATAAAATTTGCTTGGCTGACCTGCTGCGGGATATAGAAAGAGTTTAAGAGAAAGCTTCTTTGGGTGTGAATAGTATTTGTAAACTTCCTGTTGGCACCACCAGAGACCCTACTTGCATTATCACTGCCTGATGTGTTCACAAGAAATATGTTAGCATGAAGAATGGGCAGGGATTTTCAAGACTAGAAATCCAGTTCATGAGTCAGCTTAAAAATCTACCAGAACTTGGAGGCACAATGTCTTAAGGTGATCTATCCTTAACAATTGCATGCCATTTCAGATAATACCCCACAAGTTTTCCACTGCAAACTAGGAAGCAGCTGAAAAGGGAGTGTAAATGCCAACTCAGTATTTATTGTGCATTAGTGTTTACAAGCATCACTTTGGGAGTCTTGCTAAAATACTGGTAGGTTTACTATAAAGCATAAGACCGTGTTTACTCTGAAATCTCAGGAGATGATAATGTTGTTTTTCCATGGTTCATACTTGGAGTCAACATTCTAAGTAAGTGTTACATGATAAAAATACAATGTAGACAAAATATTTTGCATTTAGGAGCAGACACATCAAAAAGTAGCAAAAGACACTGGTAAAGTGATTACAATATATTAAATTATGTCAAAATAAAAACATAATGCAATTTGAATGTATACTATACTTAAAATACTAGTGGGCTATTTCATATTATATCAGTTATTAGACAACCAGTATATATGGTACCATGTCAACAAATCTACCTCAGTTTGGATGATGCACATCCTAAGAATTTAAGATTCACATGTAAAAGAAAGTATAGGCCCAGATATTCAGTTACAAATCATGTATCTTGAATCAATCATCAACAATCAGAAATGATCTTTATACAGAGACCTCAATCTCTCACAATGGACTGGAAAATTTTTATCTTACCCTGTCCATAATTCTTTCCTTGGTTTATAATGTAATGTTAAACAATTGCTTCACTCAGTTTTCATTTCCAATTTTGATACAAGATACCCAATATATGATAATCTCATTTTAAACTAAGCCACTTAAGAAATTAAATAGGAAATATAATCAGCACTAGAATAGAAATCGGGAAATAGAAAATCAGGTCTGTAAGTGTTTTGGCTCATTTACTTTCTAGGTGATTTGACCCACAGTAAGTTTCCTTCCTGGTAAGTTGTAAGTAGGTGGTAGAAAATTATCTCTAAGGCTCATTCCAGTTCTTACTTTCTACTAAACTGTATCTAATGTTACACATGACAAACATATTCTAATTACAATCTAACGATGGAAATAACAAATGAGTATATGACACTTCCAGGCCTTGATCATCTCAACAATATATCAATTCCATTGATTAATGAGCTTTGGGGAACAATCCATACTGAAATATTTCCTAGTGAATGAACCTATATCCAGTCAATCTTGAAAAATAGCCTTTACCACAATAACAGTGATATGCCAGAAATAGAACTTGTGCTGAACACTGTGCAATAATTCAATCATAATTAGCTGTCTAAACTCTCCAATAAATTCGCTAAGGTTTTGCTACTTGTAACAGGCAGTGCCAAAGCTAAAAAACAGTATGAAATAGAAAAATTGCCACATTTTTACACCTGATCTGATAGCAAAATCATGGTAATATCTTTTCCAATTCAAATTGATAAAATTTTACTTAAAACTATCTACTAGCTAGGGCTTCAAAGTATATCTGAATAGGTTAGCATGGTGAAAACTGATGACCTTTATTTAAATGGAATTGGGGTGGTTATAATCAAACAATGTAAAGCATAATATTTCTTTACCATGATGAAGTTCTCCAGTGGCTTTTATGAAGACTAACAGTATTTTTGAAATGGTAGACAGGTTTATAAGACACAAAGAAATCTGATGGCTACCTCCAGATTTCAATAAGGAAATTGAGAAAGGGACCATATATGTTATTTAGGTAAAATTAAGTCTTTACCCCAAATAGTATGCCCAAGTTTCCTATTTTTTATTCATTATCATAATCTAAGCAATCATAAAAGAAAGAAGATCAAAAGCATGTATTAGCAAAGGCATTACTGGTAAGTTATACCCAAGAGAAGATTTTTAGACATATGAATATATGTAAACATGGATGAGGAAATATAGTCACTCAAAGGTTATTGGTTTAAATGGATTCATACATATACTTACAAGAGGATTATTAGAAATATAGAGATATGAAAACATCACCAAGAAAATACACATTCCTAAATGGATAAATGAATTCATACACTATATACATGTACATAATGAAGATAGATATGACATGAAATTAGAAGCAAAACCAGGAGAATAGAGTGAACAAATGGGGAAAGGGAGAGGTGAGTGTAGAACAGGACAGTGGAAATGTTCAATGTGCAACGTATATATATTTGCTTTGAAGTGTCCTTATGTAATACAGTATTGTGTAAAAAATTCATGATAACATTCTTTAAAGTTTGGCTAACTCTGAAGGCCCAAATATAGAGAATATATGCCCATAGTGCTCTCTCTACTTTAATATTGTTTCCAAGACCATGATTCATATTTATCTCTTGAAACTAGCTCTTTTTATAACATTTTCAATAGATATAAGTCCACAGCTTCTGAAATTAAGCCCTATAGCCTTCAAAAAGCCTCTATGACTGAGTTACCTAACTCAGGATGATATTTTCAAGTTCCATGTGTTTGCCTGAGAATTTCATGAAGTCGTTGTTTTTAATAGCCAAGTAGTACTCCATTATGTAAATGTACCACATTTTCTGTATCCATTACTCTGTTGAGGGACATCTGGGTTCTTTCCAGCTCCTGGCTATTATAAATAAGGCTGCTATGAACATAGTGGATCATGTGTCCCAATTTCATGTTAGAGAATCTTCTGGGTATATGCCCAGGAGTGATATAGCTGGGTCCTCAGGTAGTACTATGTCCAGGTTTCTGAGAAACCACCAGACTGATTTATGGAGTGGTTGTACCAGCTTGCAATCCCACCAGCAATGAAGGAGTGTTCCTCTTTCTCCACATCCTTGAGTGAGGTAACTTAGTCACAAAAAGAACACACAGAGTATGCACTCACTGATAAGTGGATATTAGCCCAAAAGTTCAGAACACTCAAGATTCACTTCACATACCATATGAAGCCCAAGAAGAAGGAAGACCAGAGTGTGGATGTTTCAATGCTTCTTAGAAAGGTAAACAAAATACTCACAGGAGGAAATATGGAGACGAATTATGGAGCAGAGACAGAAGGAAAGGCTGCCCCTATAGAGACTGCCGCACCTGGGGATCCATCTCATACATGGACACAAAACCGAGACGCTATTGTGGAAGCCAAGAAATGCATGCTGACACCAACCTAAAATAGCTGTCTCCTGAGAGGCTCTTTCAGAGCCTGGCAAACACAGAGGTGGATGCTTGCAGCCAACCATTGGACTGGGCATGGGGTACCCAATGGAGGAGTTAGAGAAAGGATGGGAAGAGCTGAAGGGGTTTGTAACCTATAGGAAGAACAATATGAACCAACCTGTAACCCTAGAGCTCCCAGGGACTAAACCACCAACCAAAGAGTACACTTGGAGGGACCCATGGCTCCAGCCACATATGTAGCAGAGGATCGCCCTGTCAGATATCAGTGAGAGGAGAGGCCCTTGGGCCTGAGGATGTTTGATGCAACAGTATAGGGGAATGCCAGGGCTGGTAAGGGGGGAGAGAGCAACTGAGATTTACCATATGAAACAGTATATTGACACCCGTGCATATATTCAAAGGCAATGAAATGAAAATATGTTTGCATAAAAAAGTATATTGATATTTATAGCAACATTATTTATGTTAACCAAAAAGGGAAAATGCAAAATTTCATCAAATATTGAATGCAAAATGATATATATAATAATCCATATCTGGAATAACAATGCAATGTTATACAATTTTGAGACATTATACCAGAGTAAATTTCAGACCAAATAGAGCATATTTTATTCTTTCCAGGGGAAACCCACACCACTAGTTATAAAATATAAAATGATCATCCCTGTAGGCATACACATATTATATAGTAACATTATGCAGACTGTACTTAAGAATATACATGTATATAAATATACACATATGTATATAACAACAATTAAAAAAAGAACCCATGAATTTGAAAGATATTAAGTAAAGATATATGTAATCAAGAAAATGTTTACATATACATATATACACATATTATACATACATACATAAACACACACACACACACACTTGGGTTCCCCTACTTGCTTGCATTAAAGGTCATGCTTGAAGCCTCAATTTTTTTCATCTGCAATCAAGCAAAGAGCAAAGCAATACACAAAAACTTGCTTTTAAATAGAAAGTATAATCGAAAAGAAGATTTCTCTAGGTATGTTGGTAAAAAAGATGAGACATGAATGCAAATAGGAAGACTAAACAATAAAAGAAGCATTGCACAGAGGAGGTGGAAAGATTGTAAGAGCCAGATAATCAGGAATTTTCCTGGACATGTCAGAAACTACACCAGTGAAGTCTCACCAACATGCCAACCTAAATATAAGCTGGACAAGATTGATAGCAATAGACATACTAACCCTACAGAGAGAACTAGAGACAAGTAAGAAATCCTGAAAGAAAGAGAAATGGTCTCCCTCAGAGAAGAATATACCAGTTGGTTATACAATACCAGTACCTAGTAGGCAACCCTGCGAACATATATCAAATAACAATATGTAAACTGAACAGGTTCTATTTACATGTTTAGGAATATATATATATATATATATATATATATATATATATATATATATATATATATATATGCATATGTGCGATGGTTATTTTTCTATTGCTCTAAAGAGACACCAGGGCGAAGGAAACATAGGAGAAAAGTTTATAGGAGGCTTACTTAGTCTCAGAGTGTGAGTCTATGACCATTAAGGAAGAGAGCACAGCAGCAGCAGGCAAGCAGGCATAGCACTGCAGCAGTAGCTGAGAGCTTATATCCTTATCCATAAGCACAAAGTAGTGTGAGAGCCAACTGGAATGGCATGGGCATGGGGTTTTGAAACCTCCAAGCCTATTCCAGTGACACACCTCCTCCAATAAGACCACACCTCCTGTTTAGTGTTAAAAACTTTCAAGAACAACAACTGGGAGACAAACATTCAAATATGTGAGCCTGTGGGGGCTCTTCTCATTTAAACCATAACAATATGTAACAACCATTAAAGAAAAGAGGCAATGGACTTGAAAGATAATGATGGAAGGTGTTTGAGGGAGGGAGGGGATAATTGGTAATTATATTTTAATCTCAAAAATAATAAATTCACATATATCCTAAAAGATATAAAAAGAATGTTATGGGCTTTCAATTAAGTAACTATTAATGATTTACTTGAAAGTTAAGAAAAGGTCCATAGAGACACTAACTTTTGAACTAGGGCATGAAAGATAGACATTTGCCTTTTAGTCCATCAGGATAGTTTAATTGAGTAAAATCAGAAAAAGCAAGCCAAGTATGGACCATACCAAAAGAACTCAGGCCACTCAATTATCTGACTTATTACACAGGTTTGTTTTTACCCTTTTCTAAAACTGTACTCTACTTACTGTACATGTCAATTTCTCTTTTTTATTCTGACTCAACACCTTGTGCGGCCTACTTCCTACTCTTATGAGATGCTTCATATGATTATTATCTGGTGTGACCACTTTCTTTATAATTTTCATATGGTGTTATCCTAATTTCATAAGGTATTATGATATTTAGGCAATGATTGTATGATATACCTTAGATTGTAAATGTTTGTTTGACACATAATATGTCACATTGTTTATTTTCATTCCTATCTGTAGCACTTTCTCAAACTCCTGCTGAATTCATGTGCGTTCCCTGAATATTTATTAGGGCTTACTTTTTCCTAGTATAAAAGTAGACAGAATATAACATAGAACATTATTTCTGGCCTGAAGTTGCTTACAGCCTAGCCAAAAAGTCCCAATACAGAAGTGAAATAATTTTTATGACACTAGAAAACTGAACACAATGCATACTTCCCTGGTGATTATCTCCCCCTAGCTAATATCAAAGAAGGTCAACAAAATATATTCAACATAGCCATTTGTTCCCAAAGGCAGAAACATTATAGATATCTAGGTAGAGAGTAGTGGAACACAGGGAGAAGGGATGAAGAAACTAGTAGATAAGTTATTTCCTACACGGGAAATTTTAAAATATGGAAATTAACAAATGTGCACAGAAATACCAACTACTTATTGGTTTAATTATCGCAAGTAAATGACTTTAAAACAAACATACTTCTTTGTTTATCTCAGTAAATACCACATTTTAATTGCCCACACCCCTGATGATACATATAAATTCATTCATAAATAAATATTTTATTCTACATATCACTATTTGCCAATGACTGGCTCCTTCACTTATTAATAGTGTTTATATTATGAACCTCCAAATTGCTGAATGTCAATTGTCTTACAAACACAAAAATTTAAAAAATCAGAATTTTTGCATAAAAATTTGGAAGTCTTTTAGGCATATCCCTAAAAGTATATGTACAAATATTGTGGAAAGCAGAATTCCAGCATAGCTTCCAGTAATCTCAGCCCCAGTGTATGCACCTCTGTTTTTAATGTAATAAAACACTTTTATTAGGTTATATTCAAAAGTAGAACTAAAGATTTGAAAGTGGAACTGAATTTTCTAATCAAGTGGCATCAAGTTAACAAAAATGAGATTACACTGGTTTGGCCTGAGACAATAAGATAGAAACTGAAGTGAGAGAAGTCTGAGAGACTCTAAGAAGCTCTGCTATGTTCCTGTTGTCCTTAAAGGGAACAAATAACCATGTTTAGAAAAGAGAAAGAGTCCTTAGTGGGGAATGAGGGAGTCCCTAGAAGATAAAAAATGACAAGAGGGAGTATTTAGCAAGAAGATGAGACCAGTTTCTTCCACTCAAGAGAGCCAATTCTTACGACAATCTGAATGAACTTGAAAGCCGACCCTAAGCTTCAGGTGGGAACATAGTCAAACCAAGAACATTATTTTAGCCTTCTGATCAAAGACAACATGTAGTGAATAGATAATGCTGCCACAGAGGTCATAATTTATGAAATGAAAATCTAAATGTCAGGTGTAGGATACCTCCCTCTGAGGTTTTTGTTAGGGAAGGTTCACAGCTCCCCCCCTCCCCCCCAAAAAAAACTCAATAAAAGCTCCTTCCATCCTTATTGGCTAACTTCCAGAATTAGATATAAGATCTTATTACTGAAGCTATCATATATCTTGGTTACAAGATACAGAAAAGTTAATAGACATGTGATCTGGAAGCTTCCTTTCTGATGGTTACCATTTTTAGTGCTGGAATGTGTCATGCAAGTTACTGGTAGAGAAAAATCATCAATGGTCTTACCCAGCTGTTAACAGTAAAGCTGTAATACAAATCTTTCAGATAAAATATTCTCACTCATATAATAATGGTATGACTCTTGTGTGGGTAACCAATGGCTTTCTGATTACATTTAAAGCTTATTTCACAGGATTAATTCATGCCTGGTACTGTAAACCTAGTCAAAAGCCCATGGATGGTGTCATAGTTATTGTTTTATTGCTATGAGGTGACACCACGACCAAGGCAAATTTAAAGGAAAGCATTTAATTGTGGGGAGTTGCTTACAGTTTCAGAGGGTTGGTTCATGATTATCATGATAAGGAGCATAGTGGTATTGTAGGAGTTGCTAATAACTGAAAAGATCAGAGAGAGAGAGAGAGAGAGAGAGAGAGAGAGACTGGGCCAGATTGGGCTTTTGAAACCTTGAAGCCCACCCCCCAAAATCATACACTTCCTACAATAAGTCTAAGTCCTTGGCTAGTCCAACAAGGGACATACCCATTAATCTTTCTCAAACAGTTTCCTAATTAGAGACCAAGGATTCAAACACATGAGCCTATGGGAAACTTTCTTCTTCAAACCACTACAGCTGAGTTTGCTAACTAGATACATTGTCAAACTGTCTACCTAATGGCTATGTTTATGCCCATAGACAAGTGCTGCTCACAACCTTAGTCAGAGGAACTTCTTTTTTGCCTGTGTAGCACTTTATGTAGAGACTCATAACAAGTTGAGGATCAGGGGAAATTGACTTCAAGTTCTCAGCCTAAATTAATATTTATATAATATTCCCCCACCAAAGTTCATGGACTACAGATAAGATATCAGAATGAATGTTATAGTTAGACACAGGGAGGATCCATCAAAGGGCTACCTCCTGCACATGGATACATGGCCACTGTGCATATGAACTCACCTGAGGTATGGATATCTTCACAAGGCATGCATAACAACAAATCTGTTGCTATTTATCAGGTGAGGAGGAGGGGCTCATTAAATTCCAACCTTCATTGAAGGACTATGGACAGTTGATTGTTGTGGTAGGGAGAGAGAATCGGATTCTTTAATGTCTACTAAACGGCCTTTTGTTCAGGTAAGTAACCCTCACATACATAATCATGCAATTAAACATAGGGGAAGAACCTTCTCAGAGGAAAAGGGGGGAGAGGATGGGGTGAAGAACTCTGGGGGGGAGAATCAGGATAGGGGGCAACATTTGGGGTGTGAATAAATAAAATAATTTTTAAAAATTAATCATGAAAATGGGAAGGCATGTTGGGAAGACAAGGTCTTTAATTGGAAGGGAAGGGAGCAAGCTGAGCTTATGGAGTTAATGTAATCAAAGTATATTATGTATGTTTACATATATGCTTCAAATTGTGAATTAATAGATAATATTTAAAGGCAATCAGGCAGACTATTCTCACAACTCTGATTAACAGAAACTGTACAATAATAATTAACGGCCTTAAAAGCCATTAAATTTGCAGTAATGTACTATGCAGCAATAGAAAAGTAATACAAATATAAATGAAGAATCTGTGACTTAACAGTATAATGTCCCTAGGCAATATTCCATAGCAGGTGTGTCTTTCAAAGCACATGATTGCAGATGATACTAGCCCTCTTAGTAAAGCTTTGATTATTCTTTAGTTTTAATTTTCATTAATGGAGGAAATTATTTATGAATCACACAGGTAGAACAGGTTTAATAAACTCAGAGGATTTGTACTCAAACTGCTATTAATTAAGCATGTGTAGTTGTCCCTTAGGCAGCAATTTTTATTCTTTTCCCCCATTCCTTTTTGTGAAATGGTCACTAAGAACTTGAAATTAATTGTAGCTCTCAAGTCAGAAACACTTATTGCCTCAGCAATTGCATATATTGGATATATCCCTTTTAACAGCCATAATTTGTGCATAAAATGTCTGTTAAAAATCTCGAGAGGGGAAATGCTTGCCGACTGGAGCATGATATGGCTGCATCTTGAGAGGCTCTACCAAACCTGACAAACATAGAGGCAGATGCTCTCAGCCAAGCGTTGGACTGAGCCTGCGTCTCTGATGGGGGAGATGGAGAAGGGATTGAAGGAGCTGAGGGGGTTTAAAGCCCCATGGAGTGAGCAACAGTGACAACCAGCCACACACCCCCACCCCACCCCCAGAGCTGCAGGGGACTGGACCACCAACCAAAGAGTACACATGGAGGGACCCATGTCTGTCTCTGGCCGCATATGTGGCAGAGGATGGCTTTGTTGGACATCAGTGGGAGGAGAAGCCCTTGGGCCTGGGGGTGTTCAATGCTCCAGTGTAGGGGGATGACAGGGCAGGAAGACAAGAGTGGGTGGGTGGGTGGGGTAGCACCCTCATAGAGGAAGGGGGAAGGGGATGGGATGGGGGTTCTGAAAGGGAGACCTGGAAAGAGGAAAACATTTTAAACGTAAATAAAGAACATATCCAATTTAAAAAAGGAAAAAAAAAAACTCAATAGAAACATCAGTATCCTCAAATCTTATGGTCATATAATTTTTTCTTTTCTTTCCCTTTGCTTCCTCCAGAACATCTTGCTCTAGCATCTCACTCTCATGAATCACTTCTAATCCATTAATTCATCAAATAAGTATTTATAGATGACCTACCACATTCAAGAAGCAGTCAACACTCTGTGGAATACAGCCAGCTTTACAAGCATTTGGTGTTTGTATTTGCACAGGGTTCTGAATGCAGAATGACCCTGTACTTGATTTAATGCTCTATTTTTCCTGTCTTGAAATCCTTGTCATTTTGGAACAAGCGATTCACATTTCCATTTTGCACGGGGGGTCCTGCAAATTGTGTAGCTGGCCCTGCTCAGGAAATATAATGCAAATGAAAATATAGCTGGACTAAAAAACTAACAGGGTATGAAGAATATATAGGAGGAAAAAGTGGGAAGGAGAATTAGGATTATATATAATCACATTGCATTATATACATGTATGAAAATTTGAAAACTAAAGAAATGTACTTTAAAAAGATAATGGTATATCTACATGCTAGTCTTGGTTCTGTCACAAAAGGACTCTGTGGTCATTGTCAAGTCTACATTCCGTCTCTGAGCCTCAACTATCTCTATAAACTAAGAGGATATGTACAAAAACTGCTCATCAGAATCACTGAGGATTCATACTATGAATACAAAGTACAAATTCTGCCAGAGAAAATAGTTATCATTCCTATGAGCTTATTTCTATCCCAGGACTCTCAATACTTCCTTACACTCAAATCTTGATGTTTCATTCCTAACTCACACCCATAGTAGAGATCATTCTTGAAGCAATATAGAAAGAAATAGCACATGAGCTAGGCTGTTAGGAATAAACCGTAATTTCTGTGCATGGAGGGGTGGAAAAGTTCCCAGATGCAGATGATGGTTATGTGTAAAGCCAACAATAAGGCCCAAGTATGTGTCTGTGTCTACACGAATGGGTACAAATTGAGCCAAGTACCAACTGCATTGAATAAGGATGTCTAGTACTTTTCTGGGTCTGTGTAAGGTCTGTTCTACTAACAGACTCAAATCCTCTCACTCATAAATACACATACTCTGAAGCTTACTCTCAGAGAAAGCTCTTCAGAAGAAAGATCTTTCTCACATGCATTTTGCAGGTGTGTTGCGGGGAGGTCAGGGCAAACAGTCTCCACTCTTTTGAAGAGATTGCCAATGTCTTCTGCCCCCCTCTACTTCATTGTAAATATGCATTTGCTGAGCATGGGGGCATCCCATCTCTTTATTATCCCCAAACTACACTGAATGAAACAACTATTAATTGTGCTTTTAATTAGAAGCACAGCTTTGAATGGACTGAATTCATTGTTCTATTATGATATTTACTGTGTGGGACTGAGGGACTATTTGAGGTTTCGAAGTCCATGGTCCATGCCCTCTCTTTTGTCTCTTTTGGCCTCTGTGGACACAACATTCAAATGAATAAACCCATACTCAGACATAAGGATAGACACAAAGACACTCTCTCTCTCTCTCTCTCTCCTCTCTCTCTCTCTCTCTCACACACACATACACACACACACACACACACACACACATACCCACACACTCACACACATGCACACTTAAAAATAAATATTCTAAAATAAAAAAAAACTTGTAGTCAAGGGCTTACTAAAATGTAATTACCTCTTGAAATAGCTTCAAAGATATTTATAAAAACCAAGGGTAATATCTCAGCTTGCTTTTAGAAGTTTCATTTCCACCTGTATCACAACTACTTAATCCAATCTCCCAACATCTATCATTCAATACTAATGTTTCCCTATGTCTTCTAGCTCAATATATTGTTAGTAAACTGACTGGGTTGCTAAACCTTTCATTGCTCCTCTTATACTAGGTGTTTGCTCTGACTTGCTGCTTATATAACCAACCTTTACCATTATATGGATATATGTACATGCATATATATGTATATGTGCCCACACTTCAGTTATACTTTCATTTTTGAGATTATGCCATTCTGTTAGTCAGTGGAAAGATGAGCTCTGTCTATCTTCTTGAAATTCTTTCCTATAACAGCCTATTCAATTAGCCTGTTAAGGGTTCTCTGAATGTATCAAAATTGAAGTCTTCTGTGCATATGAATGTGGGAATGAGCATGGAGTTATTTCTGTTACACACGCACATCACTCATCATACAAAGTCTTTACTGACATAGGTTTGAATATATAGCAGTCAGTGTATGTTGTGCGTGGCGAAATAAAATCATCAAATAATAAACAGCACCAATTATGCTTGATTTGACTGATACATGAATATTGTAAAAATAGAGTGAGGAATAAAAATCATTATTAAGAAAGGGAACATAACAGGCACTGTTTTTCAATCTCCCATATTAATGGAATTTTTCAGAATCTTGCTTCTTTCAAAAATGCATTCTTATCGCCATGAGTGAAAATTGCTATATCAATGCCAATAATTCCAAAGTTATGATGTTCCCACCCTTGAGCTCAATTTCCTAGAACCACTGCCTAATACTTCATACCACAGGAAATTTGGATGCCTGGCTTTGCAAATGCAAGCACAGACATTTAATACATCAGGAGTTTTATACTAGCTTGGATCATTTCATGCAGTTCAACAAGGTATTCATTCTGTGCGTGACCTAACTTTGGCATTGGAGAGAGGTAAGCTTACTGATTCTTACCCTGTCACTGATGACAGAATAAAGTGTAGGTCAACCTGGAGTCTTTGTCAGGTTCAAACCTAAACATCAGCTAACAAAGAAAGGACGGCTCATGGAAAAGCTCCTCTGCTGAGCTGTGGGAAAGTTGGTACAGCCGCACGGTATCTAAGCTCCACAAAGTCCTTATTAAGTGTGACAGGAACAGCTGGAGCTGCTAGAAGTGGCAAGAACAATGAAAGAAACAAAGGCCAGTTAAGAAAAGGAGGATAAGAAAAATCTAGTTCGAGGTCCTAAATAATGAATCTCTGGGTTGCTGATATGCATGAAAATCCTAACTGGCTCAGTGTATGGGTTTTGTATTGCACCGTGGGCAATAGTTCTAATTCCTCTTGTTTGGCTTAACACATCTTGTTACATTTTCCCTTACAAACATACAATAGAATTGCATTTTGGAAACTAAATGCACCCTATGTTCGGCTTGATGGATAACAATGGTCTTTCTATGATATGAAGAAATGTGCTTGCTCAGTAAAAACTTTTAAAGTAGATATAAGTCCTGAATTTAACATGGAAGGCTCTCTATATGCTTAAGTTCACATGTACCAGCATGTTCATATTTAATCTCTTCTTGAGTCTGTTTGAATTAATACATTTTCCAACCTTCAACCTAAAATGAAATTTCCTATAGTATCCCCTGAATGCTGGTTAAAGTTCCATGCCTTCCTATAAATTTTCCTTGATTGCACAAACCCAATTGTTGGCTTTCCTTCCATTCATTTTTATAATACTAATAGCATCAGGTAAAGGGGCCCCTACTTTCACATAATTTAGCATTGTCCTCTGACATGACCCTCTTGAAGATCAATTAAATATTCCTCTTAGTGTTTTAAGTACTGAGTACTCTGTACACAATAAATTCTAGGGATGAAAAGGGTTGTCTTTCAATCCTGAACTTAATACTGCCTGTATGACTAGAGGCAAGGCCATATTACTTTACTATCATTTCAGTTTCTCATTTGTGAAATGAGAAAAAATAATCATACCTACATAACTGTGCCATAGCCTCTTATTTTATTTATAATATAAAAATTATGTTTTGGTTTTTGTTTTCCAGATCTTGGCCCCTCATGGTAAGATTGGGTTTTAACGACTGTGCACATCTGAATATATTTTCGCTAATCAAATGAGGTATTGCTACACTTAACGCTGATAATGCAACAAGAAAATACAGAAGAGCTGGAAAGGTAATTTCACATGATCCACATTATCCCTTTCACAATCCAGAGAAACACAAAGTATCGCAAAAAAAAAAAAAATATGTGCCACATGAACAAGAAAGGAGTACACAATGTCAACTCAAATCCTAACACTAGCTCCAGTGCACTGAACTTGAATCACTTTCCTTTCTTTACATCTATTCCTATCTCAAAGCCAAATTGACTCTGAAGGCTCTTGGCTCCTATGGATTTGGGATTCACTTCTGGTACTATGAATACAGACCCTATATCAGTCTCCCTAAAACCACTAGCAGCAAACAGTCTCCAAAAGACAAATAAATGAGCAATAGTACATGAAGACGCATTCAGTATCACAATTCTTTAATAAACTATCAATCCAAACCCCAATGAGCTATCATTTTGTAGCTGTCAGAAAGGTGAATGTCAAATATTTGAAAGATCAGAAGTATTGTTTCAGAAGAATGTAAGGGAAAGAAAACTCTTGCACACTGTTGGTGAGAATATAAATTAGTATGGTAATTATAGAAGAATATGGATATTCCTCAAAAATGTGAAAATGGAGCAATCACACGAGTTATCACTTCTACTTATTGGGTATATCTAAAGGAAATGAAATGAAAGTATCAAAAAATATATGTACACAATGTTTGTTGCAGTACTGTTCACGGCAGCTAAGATAAAGTATATCTACACAAACAATGTGGAATGATATGCAGTAAAAAAATGTTGAAACACCATTTAAAACACCATGGGTGAAACTTGAGGACTTCGTGGTAAGTGTAATAAGCAAATGGTTAATATTTTCATTTGCATGTAGAATCTAAAAATGTTGTATTCAGGCATGAAGTAGACCACTGAGTGATGGAACCTAGAAAGTGGGGAAATAAGAAAACAAATGAATATATACTTTTGTGACATTTTTGTAAACTGTCATTTCAACATTACAGTCATTTTTTTGAGATATTGTAATCAATGTGAATCTCATGTTTTTTCAAATCTGTTTTGAGTCTGGTATTTGCTTTGTGAACATACATGTATTGTATATATTCTGTATAGTTATACTGCACTAAAATATTAGCTTGTTTGGTATGAGAAAAAGTATGTATTAAGTACCTTTTGCTAGACCGATTGCTTAATCTTTTTAAAAAGGTTTAGTTTTTTTGATCTTTAAATTGGCCTTTATTAATGGTCACAAATAAAGTTGCAGTTAGAAGGGATGGGCAGGGAAAATTTAGTCTTGAGTGTCTTTGGATAGAAACATGAGATTAAGATCAGTTTTTTCTCATTAAAATATCTTACTAATGTTTTATGAAAAGAAAACGAATGGTAGAAAGTTTCAGATATGTATGAAATGCAAGTTCTCATGGTGTAAAGCAGTTCATAATTATGCTAGGTAATGACTATGTTGACTAGCTTGCAATGGTAGTTTGGCAAGTTTTCATTGGCAAAATATTACATTTTATTTATGTATCTATGTAAACTTTATTTTTAAGACACTCATTCACTTTCTGTTGATAATAACCCAATAGCACAGAGTGTTTGAATGGGAGAAAACACATATTTATGTTGGCTCATTGTTCTGTTCCAAAGTCAAGGGACCACTTCTGGTGATGACAGTCTTGTTGGCAGCATCCCAGGTTGATCCAGTTTAACATAACAAAACATGAAGAACATAGATCTACATATGTTTATATTTTCTGTGTTCTCATCCTCTCAAAATGCCAGAGTTCAATCATGCATATCCTGCCCTAATAAATTTAACTCATCATAATAGTCCCCATAGCATCACCTCTGAATACTACATATAGATCATTTCTACACCATAGTGCTTCACAATAGGGATGAATGTTTAACACATATATTTTAGGGGAAATACACAAACCATATGTAAAATATAATAGTCTGTGCTTCTATACCTCATATAGATGATGCCACCTTGTATGTCCTACATTTCTATTTGGTAAATACTATCCTTATTTCCATTTTATTTGTTTGCTCATTTATTTATTGGTTGCTTGAGAGTTTCATACATGCATATAATAGATTTAGATCAAAACTCTACCCCCTTTCTTCACTCCAAATCTTCCACTATCCTCCTGTGCTATTTTCTGTCAATTTGACACAAGTTAGACTAATCTGAAAAGAGAGAACATCAGTTGAGGAATTGCTTCCATCAAATTGGTATGTGGACATGCCTGTGGCAGGGTCATATTCTTAATTAATGATTGATATAGGCAGTTCAGTCCACTGTGAGTGGTGCCACCATTCTGCATGTGGTCCTGAGTCATATAAAAAACATTGCCGAGCAAACCATGAGCAGTAAATCAGTAAGCATCATTCTTCCATGGCCTCTGCTTCATTTCCTTCTTTTTGGTTCCTGCCTTGATCTCCTGTCCTGGCTTTCTATAATGACAGACTGTAGCTTTTAAGATGATGCAAATACTTTCCTTCCCACGTTGGTTTAGATTAATGTTTTCTTACTATAATGGAAGCAAACTAGTCCTGAAGGCATGGCACATGTTGCAGCATCGAACATAGACAAGCAAGTATCTCCTATTGTATAGAGTACATTGTGTATATACACATGCGTGGTGAAGCTGGAAAATGTGGTGAATCTATTTTTTTTTTTTTGGAAACTCCACACTGACATCCACAGTGGCTGTACCAGTAGTCGGTCTTGCTAGCAGTGAGTAAGGTTTTCCCTTCCCCAGATCCATACCAGCATCAATTGTCATTTATTTTCTTTGTAAGTTGACTTTGCATCTTAAGTATTCTGACTGGAGTATGGTGGAATTTTGAAGTAGTTTTAATTTGTGTTTCCTGGATTACTAAGAATGTTGAACATTAAAAAAAATTGCCCAGCCATTCATATTTCGTCCTTTGAGAACTTGTTAGTTCCATACTCAATTTTGTTTTGCTTTTGTCAGTTGGTGAGTTACTATTTACAGGTCTAGCTATGAAGAGTTACTTACAGGATTATGGGTAACTAAAAGTATCTTAATGACTGAAAAGAATATTACAGACAGGTGATGATGCACAAGGGCTGCCATACTCAGGTTTTAATCACAATCTTTTCAGTGCTTAATTTGTTGTGTTCTTTCTGTAATCTAGATAGAAATATTTTGTTCTATATGTAGCTGATAAATACTTTTCCTTATTCTGTTGACTTCTTCACTTGAGTTATGGTGTCTTTTGCTGTACAGAAACTACTGGCAACTTAGTTTCTGGGAAAGGAAAGGTCATTTTTCTCTGAAAGTGCAACCCCTGATAAGTCAACCACATTCTGAGAATATTTGGGCAGTACACTTTGACCTACATGAGAGAAAAAAGGGATACAAAGTTGGGGGGGGGGGCGGAGGGAAGCAATAGCTCTGAAAAGACTTGGCAGAGCACGAACTTGACCAAAACTGACTATATAACATTTTCAAAGATCTAATGAAAAATAAAAATAAAAGAAAGATCTATTAGATTATTCTCCATCATACACCCTCCATTTTAAAAATAAAAAAATAACTTCATCCCTAAAAACAAAAACAAAAACAACCATCGCCTATAACTTTTAACTGACTAACAGTGTGTTAATGATACAAAGATAAACATCTTAATCAGATCGGAGCATAATGGATCCTTCAGGTCTTGTAGTGTTTATCTGTCCTGATTAATATCTTAATGAGGACGATACATTCTCAAGTACAGATTCCAAACAAAAACTTAAAAAAAAAAAAAAAAAAACCTCTACAAGCATTCTTCTCTAACTCTGAAATCTTAGCATATATGAGTAAAAATTACAGTGCTTTTGGTTAAAGTAAATAAGAAGTTATTGGGAATTTTAAGAGAAAGGCCATCCAGAAACTGCCCCACCTGGGGGTTCTTCCCATATACAGTTACCAAACCCAGACACTATTGTGGGTGCCAGCAAGTGCTTGTTGACAGGAGCCTGATATAGCTGTCTCCTGAGAAGCTCTGCTAGTACCTGACAAATACAGAAATGGATGCTCTCAGCCAACTGCTGGACTGAGTCCAAAGTCACCAATGGAGGAGTTAGAGAAAGGACCCAAGGAGCTGAAGGTGTTTGCAGCTCCATAGGAGGAACAAAAACATAAATGAACCAGTACCCTCAGTGCTCCCAGGGATCAAACCACCAAGCAAAGAGTACACATGGAGGAACTCATGGCTCCAGCTGCATATGTAGCAGAGGATGGCCTTGTTGGACATCAATGAGAGGACAGGCCCTTGGTCCTGGGATGGGTTGATGTCCTGAATACCAGGACAGGGAAGCAGGAGTGCATGGATTGGTGAGCAGGGGGAAGAGGGATGGGTTTCAGGGGAGTGGAACCAGGAAAAGGGACAACAATGTAAATAAAGAAAATATCTAAAAAGAAAAAGAATAAAAGAGAAAATAGGTCAGAAACTCAGTTCAAATGAGTAGAAATCCAGTTCAATTGGATAATCATAATCAGTATCATTTCATACTTGCTATCCTCATCAAAACACCAATTTGAAATATTAACGATTATACTTTACAGAAGAATTCAATGCTGCTGATTAAACCACTAATAAATATTTATGTCCTGCTATAAGGGGTTATTTCTTATTTTTACAGATCCAACAAAGAGTTATTTGGAAATAGTCAAAGTTCATGTTTCCAGATTCTGTTTCAAAGTGTTTCTGAACAAACAGCCTAGGTCTACCTTCAAAAATTTGTATGAGATAGAATCATAAGTGAAAATCAGATAGCAGGGTCAAACTCCTGGTGTAAAGTCACTAAGCTAATTACTACTGAGTCTAGAGGAGAGCCACTAATTATTGCTAATCTAGCTATTTTAAGTTTGAGTTTTCTAGACATCATGCTTGCCTCAGGGGGAACAAGTCTTTGCTTTGAATCACATGTTAAAATTAAATGTGCACATCAGTGGTCCCCCACCTTCATGTTTCTAGTGCGTTTAACACCAGGAGGCTCATGGGACACTTACCAGAAAAAGGTCAGTTTCTACATCAGGCTGGGAAGGTAGAATTGGGCTTGATCTTACATTTGAATGGTCTCTCCATTCTATTTTCCTTGTGTCTCTCTTTAACCTTGCCTCCAAATTACAAGCTCAAATATTTGCATGCGATTAATCTACTTCTGCTTCTTATGAATGCCTTCCTTCCCTCACTGTTTCTTGATTTCTGTCTTACTTGATGTTGTTTTAATGATAGACTCTTTGTAGTGTGTAGTATCGAATTTACTTTCACTTTAAGGTAAAAAGCCTACATATTTAAATATTCAAATTTCCTTAATTTTCCCAGCCTAGGTTGTTGAGATCTTTTTGTTGTTGTTGTTGTTGTTCAATGTTTTTATTACAACCACATGGTCTGCTTTTTTTTCTGCTTAAAGCTAGATAACTATTGAGTACAATCTTAGACATCATTCATTTCATGCCTTATTTTCATTGATTAGCCAGCTGAATTCTCTATAATAGCCCATCACCAGCTTATTTATTTTTAATCACCTTGTTATTCTACAAACCTAATTTGCCCAGCATTTGGTTCCATCTGTTTCTCACCAGCCTCATCAAATAGCGTGCAGTCAAAAGGGAGTGTGCAGCAGGAAAGAAATCAGTGTCATCCATGGGATAGCAGAGGCATACAATGAACAAGAAATAATGTGTATGAGTCATCTTTTGTTTAGTTCTGAAACTGTTTTAGAACCAGACACTGATAATATTTGGCCAACACAGTGATTCTACTGAAGGGTACTGAGTCACATTCTTTAAAATGGCTAATTCTAGGTGTTAGTAATTGCATTTAATTTTGAAAGAGAATTTTATTTCTTTATTTATTTTATTAGATATTTGCTTTATTTATATTTCAAATGTTATCCCCTTTCCTTGTTACCCCTCTAAAAAAAACCCCTACCAACCCCCCTCCCACTTTCCTGACCTTGCATTCCCCTACACTGGGGCACTGATCCTTCACAGGCCAATGGCTTCTCTTCCCTTTGATGTACAACAACGCCATCCTCTGCTACATATGCAGCTGGAGCCATGGGTCCCTCTATGTGTATTCTTTGGTTGGCTATTTAGTCCTTGGGAGCTCTGGGGGTTACTGGATGGTTGATATTGTTGTTCCTCCTATGAGGCTGCAAACCTCTTCAACTCCTTGGGTCCTTTCTTTAGCTCCTCCATCTGGGACCCTATGCTCAGTCCAATGGTTGACTGTGAGCAATGGGTATTTGTCTGTTCATAAGGCATGTATATTCTTATGATAAAATGCAGATAATAGCCTAAATAGTAAAGTAAATTTGATTATTTTTTAAAAGGTACTCATAACCACAGGGATAAAGAAGAGCAATCTTATAATTTATAAAGGTGATGAAATTTTACTTATTATTATTATTATTATTAGTAGTAGTAGTAGTAGTAGTAGTAGTAGTGGTGGTGGTGGTGGTGTAATAGAGAATTAACACAGAGATTTGAGTTTCCTAAACACATACTAACACTGACTTACATCCCTGACAATATATTTTTAAATATGCTTTTCAAAGAAGACAATGTGGGAATTTTTAAAATAATGAGGAGTGTACTGAAGGATCTAACCACATGGTTTCAAAGCAGAAGTCATTGAAGAATGAATAGTATAAGTGTACATGCCTTGGAATCTCAAGAATACCATCTCTTCAAACTTACTTATTACTGATATTAGGTCACATTGCAAAGACCAAGAAAACCTAATGCTTTTGTAAGCATAGAAATGTTCTTCAACTGAGATAATGAAAGGACAGAGTTAGCCAAAGCCAGGCTGACTCCATCACAGTCTACAAACTGGCAGTTTGGGACAAAAGGACAAAATTTCTGTTTCCCTTGAACAGGAAGAGTCAATTCTAGGAAAAACCACCCCTCATGGGCAGCCAATCAGAAAGCTGCTCCACCAACTAACCTGAGCCAACCTTACAATCAGACATTCAGGACCTGTAGAAGCTACCCTACCACTGAACTTGAGCCAAGTATAGTTAATTAGAAAAAGGCCTCAAAATGCCCCTGCTCCTTAACTAATCACAAAGGCAGCCATACCCCTGAAGACAGAGCCAATCCATCAAGGGAAAGAAAGGTAAACCACACCCACTCCTGGCTTTGAATTGATTCTGCAGAGTTCATACCTCAGTCGTGGACCCCTGCATGCAGGTTGTCTACAGAAAAAACACTCTTTGTTGTTGCATCCTTTTTGAGTCTGATATATTCTTCTTTGCAAATCCTGGACCCTTATAATCAGTTCTCTTCTTTTTTGAATAAATCTGATTTGTATGAGCAAAGTCACACAGAATAACAATTATCACCCTGGACCAGCTCAGATAGACCTTCTATTTCCACAGTCAGGTGAAAGTATTTGAGCAAAAATCCAGTTGACATTTTGGTCATTTTTCCTTTCTAGTAATGTCTGCTTAATGGGTATACAATGATTTCAATGCAAAGAAATGAAAACATCAACATGGTCGCTTATTTGCTGTAAACTTATTTTGTACCAAATCAGGATTGTCATTTGAACATTTAAAAACATGAACATACGGGCATGTTTTCAGTATCTTTCCCTTTTGCTCACTCTTTCCAGACAGACAGGTGTTCTTTACTGGAGAGCAAGTGAAAGAAGGCCATTGAAATGCTACGAATATGAGATGGGCTTCCCCCACCCCTCATTTTGCTCTGTCCTGACTCTCTTGAAGCTATTTAAATAGGTTCTTCTGTGTTTACAGTTGAATTGAGCAGCAGCATGTCTTTTATGTGCATATTGACCTTCTCCTGATTTAATATCAGTTTACTCACCCTTCCTTTCATTTTCCCCATTTCCACATATCTCGTGTATTTTCATAAGTTGGCTCAACTCTTTGGGGGAATTAGGCGGGGAATAAAAACATGTGATAAAAATAAATGAATAAACATCTAAAACATTTGAAGAGAACACCAGATTGAAAATAAAGATCTGCTTCTGAACTACCTGCCTTAATATTTTGACTCTTTTTTACTCTTCTCTGCAATAGAAACAAATAATTACATGGATACACACACAAAAAGACATCTTTTTGAAGTTCAGATTCAATCAGGGTGCCCAACATCCTTAAGGTATCAAGATCCACTACAGCGTAAGTTCACTCCCAAATAGCACCAATAGCAGTGGCTTTTTTTCCAAGAAAAGAGGAGTAATTTGCATAGAAGTTTGTCTAAGAGGCTACTAAAGCAGGCAACAATGCTTGAAGTAATGAGCTACCTTGTTATCATTAAAAATATTTCTTGTGACATTTATTATTTTTTTCATATAAGAAGATCTAATTGAGAGCATAAGGTTTCCAAATCGACATAATTTATTAATGATCTTTATTTATTACATTCAGAGAATATAATGAATAGGACATTTTAAATAAATTATGGTATAATGCCTCACATAAGTTTTGATTAAAATTTACCCAGGAAAATATATTCATCAATAAATAAATTGCTAATGTAGTTATTTCCTATGTCACAAGCATGCCCTCATAAATGTGAGCGTTTTTGGTGAAATCTGGGTCTCCTCACCATTCTGTATTTTATATCTTGACCTCTGTTCATTTTACTTACTTAGAGTTTGAACAGTGATAAAACACTTGCATTATTAAACTGCATGATTAATTATCTATATTCTCAAGTCTTAAATGGAATCTCTAAAAGTAACCACAACAGGAAGTCTACTGAGATTTTCCAGATCATTCCAAGAATTTAGTGAATGTCTTATTATCTGTGTGTAATTAATAAGTGAGCATAACATAATAACACAGGTTATTATGTCTGGTTGTCTCCTATTCAATATCGAGCAATACAAAATATGAGCAAAAGGTCTAAAATTAAGACGCTTGGATCTCAGGGTGTTGGCTATAAGTCTGCTTGTCAAAAATCAATCACTGTAGATGGGAATATTCAGTTCACTCTTATTCCTACCAGGAGAAGAAAAATGTGGCAGAAAGAGATGAAAGAAAAAAATCTTAACAAGGGTCACTGATTCTATCAAAGTTACTATGATTTCTAAAATCATTCCTGCCCCTATATGTCACATTTATTAATATATAATATATTATACGTTGTTTAATTACTTTATCTGTAAAAATCTCACATACCTAGCGAACATACCTTAAAATTTAAAATAAGTCTGCTAAAATTTTCTTCCAGAAGAGGTTTGAGTTAAGGTTGAATATCATTAGCTTGTTCTAAAAGAGAGAAGAAAAGGAGGGAAGGAACAGATGGAGAGGGAGCAGGATGTAGGAAGGGAGACCATTGTTGCCAGTAGTCACTGGATAATTGCTCAGAACAGGGAAGTGAACAACTTTAGGATGGAATTTTGAAAGCTTGCACCATGAATTCTGGCAATGTTAAGATAAGTACATACTCCAAAGTCAAGTACCTAGATAGACATACTGGTCTCACATTTTATATTTCCACTGTTTAACTCATGTTCATTCAAGTGGGCATACACTGATTTGAATCTATGAAAAATGTCAGGCATATAGTTAAAAAACAAATGGTTCCCTTTTCTATATCTTGTACTTTTACACAACAAATAAAAGTATTATGCATATTTATTATAAAAAGTACTTTCAAGTGTATCTAAATATGAATTTTAAAATAGCTCAAAAGGTAATTAACACATGTATTACCTCAATGAGTAGATTTTACGTGTGGTCACAAAAAGATCGTAACTGTGTGAGATAATTAAGATTCTCCTTTTTCATTACTTATCATGCATTTAAATGCCTCAGAGTGAGTCTACTTAATTTTTGAATGATTATCCCTAAACCAAACATCCATATCAGTCTTTTTCTAAGGCTCAGGGAACATCTCAGAAGAGGGGCCAGAAATAATGTATGAGTAGGAGGATAGGGATTTGGGTTGCAAAAAGATATTTAGACATGACAGGGCTATTGTGCCCATGAACATCAGCTATAGTAACCTCATAAGATCCAGACTGTCAGTTTACAGTATGAATGGGGGTTGAGCACACAAGCCTCATTCCTAGCCAAGGAACTATTGGAAGTTACTGGCTGCAAAGGGAGGAGACATTTTTCTTCATAAGTACAGCCATTGGTAAATTGCTCACAATCCAGTAAATAACACCATGCTTATGTTCATGCAGTTTATCTTAATTAAACCCAGTGGGTTAATAAAATAACAACAAAAAAAAATGTCTTGAAAGCCAAAGAGGGACATGCTGGGAAGAAGGGTTTAGAAGGAGAAGAAGAGAGATAAGAGAGGGGATCAAAACATATTACATATGCATAAAATTTTAAAACAAAAATAATTCTGAGAGTATTTTTATAAGACTTAAAGTCCTAAATGTGGTAATAAAAATTCAAACTGTACTGTTATGTCTAAGCTTCTTTATATTGTCATATACCTTCACAAAATACCATATCTACTAACTTTATATCCAACAAATACTATAGAGTATCCTGTCTCAAGATGAATAGTAATCTGAATCTTAGGTAATCTGAACACATGATATAAAGTTGGAAATTAAAGTTGCTTTTCCATAATAGAACTACTTTGGATGATTGACATCTCTACTATACTGACCTGTAACTCACCAATATCTGTAACTAACTCTTAATTCTCTAGATATTGAATTAGATGATGGATACTTCTAATAAAAATAGAGTAGGCTTCATATTGGTACTTCAGCTGAACTGTGGATTTTATCTTGTTTTTTTCTTTCAGGGAAGCTCAAACTCTTCCTTTGCAACTAGGCTTATATTGCCTTATCTTCTACTGAAATATGCATTAATCTCACAAGCCTGTCTAGCCATTGAGTAACTACTAAGTTTTTTGTGGTCATTTTACAAACAAGGAATGAAATAATGCATACAAGGAACAGGTCACTTATCCCTCGCTATTGGCAATAGTACAAGAGACATTTAAACTGGTAACTCCTTTACCCACGTTTCTTGTGAACAATGGTGAACAAAGGGCATATATTCAGTCACCATTAAGTGTAAATATACAAACATATGTACATTAACAGAAACTTATGAATTTCCATGAAATAACAAGAACTGCATAACTGAGCTAAATAAAGTTCTAAATGAAGCTTATTAAATATTTTTTTGCCTTGGAAAGTTGTATTTGTTGATTGATAATATTTTATATTTTTATGTGTAATATAACAATAAGCAGTTGTTTTGGCATGTAGCGCAGTACACATGAGTGTTAAAGAATTTTGCTCAGAGCTAGATGGTCTCTGTAAGTTGTCAATTTCAATAATTATATGTGTTTACACAGTTTTTCTAATTCCTTTTTTCATTGTATTTCATATCACATATTCATTTTCATTTTTAAATTTTTCAGAGTATTTATTTTGATCATGTTCCTTTTCTCTCTCAGCTCTTCGCAGATTCTTTCTCCAACTTACCCAGTTGCATTATTTAGAATTTTCAGAGGCTGCCTACACTTGCTTGGAGTTCTCTCCCAGATGGGGTTTTATATAATATAAGTTCATAAACATAATAAAAAACTATATAAAATTAAAAAATATAGTATCTACAAAGGTTAATAAAAATGAATAAACATACTGTGACATAATTGGCATATTTTATACGCAAAAAATTTATTCTAGCAAGGTATGCCTATAATGTAATTCAGGAGCTGAAGCAGGATGAAAGGAAGTTCAAGCTCAGCCTGCGATAAATAGTAAGATAAGAACCCAGATGTCCCTCAACGGAAGAAATGGATACAAAAAAAAATGTGGTTTATATACACAATGTAGTACTATTCAGCCATTAGAAACAATGAATTCATGAAATTCTTAGACAAATGGATGGAGCTGGAGAACATCATACTAAGTGAGGTAACCCAGTCTCAAAAGAACACTCATGGTAGGCACTCACTGATAAGCGGATATTAGCCTAGAAGCTTGGAATACCCAAGACACAATCCACATATCAAATGATGTCCAAGAAGAAGGAAGGAGTGGTCCCTGGTTCTGGAAAGGCCCAGTGCAGCAGTGTAGGGGAATACCAGGACAGGGAAGTAGAAAGGGGTGGATGGCGGATCAGGGGAGGGAAGAAGGCTTATGGGACTTGCAGGGAGGGGGGAATCAAGGAAAGGGGAAATCATTTGAAATGTAAATAAAAAATATATTGAATAAAAAATAAGAGATAAAAAGAGAGTTCGAATGACTCTAAACTAAAATAAGTATGCATTACAATCTCCAAAGATACCTAGAAAGAATTCAAAGAAGCATACTATAATGGCTATAAAGAAATTGAAATAAAACACTAAACATTTTGATTTTTAAAAATGAAAGGATGAAAGCATGTTCAAGAGAAAGCAAATTCAAAACAACACTTCAAACAGATGAGACTTGACGTGTAGTTTTGTAGTAAAATGCTGGTACTGCCTTCACATGGCCATACCAACAACACAAAACAAATATAACAGAGAATCTCAAGCATATAAATAAATACATTAAATGAAAGATATCATTGATAGCCTAATTTAAGTGATGCAATAACTTACAAAAAGCAAGAAACAGTTATAAATTATCTACAAAAATTTATTGTAAATATAGAAGTACCAACAGTTTGACAATGGAAGGAACTAAGTTAATTTAGCAGTATGATGATGCACTAATGCAAAGATATTTGCTATTGATAAAATGGACAATTCATAACTATAAAATGTCAATCCAACAAATAGATATAGCAATTATAAATATATACACCTAATAAAATGTAATAAGTTATCAGTTTCTGTGCTGGTCTCTATCAGCTGTAAAGGGAGGCTTCTTTGATGAGGGGGTAATATAAAAATAAGATTTAGAATGTGGTAAGGATTTATGCTGGTCTATCTGAAAAGCAGCAGTAGAGTATTTTCTAAGGTTCATAGCTTCACTAGCACCAGAAAGCTGACTAGATTTCTAGTACGAGGAATGATTTCCCTCTTGTTAAGTGGTTCTTAAGTGCAATTAGACTGATGCTGGTTGCTACCAACATGTGAGTGCCACTTCCTGCACCTTTATACAAATTTTGCTATGCCAGTAATCATCATGTTTCATGGGTGTTACTGGGATCAATGTATTGTAGGGGACTCAACTGCAATGGGTACATTTACCTTACTGCTCCTATACCTATGGCTCTGGCAACACTACAGTAAAGGGGATGGAAAAATTATAACAGCCAGATCTGAGGAAGTCTGTTATGAAACCATCTCTCGTAGAAATGGTCACCTAAACAAGACCAGAAGAATAGCAACATAAATGTAAATGTTAATGTGGGAGAAAGAGAAACTTTATGGGGTCCCACCCTTCAAAAAAGAACTTCAGCCATATATCAACTCCTGGAAGAAGGAGAATTAGCCTCCTCAGTGGAAGAGTTCTCCTATTGGTTATCCAAGTGGTCAGCCTTGAAACCACATTACATACAAACAGTAATGTGCCCATAAATATTTGTGCATACAATATAAACATGTATATGTAACAAATACATTAAAATAAAGAGGATATTAATTGGATATGGGCATCAGAGGGGTTCAAGGGAGGATAACTGGAAGGTACCGGATGAAAGGGAAGGTGGAAGTAATTCTATGTCAATTAAAAGCATTTAAAAAAAATCCAATAACGTGCATTGAGATGGAGGTAGCTTCTATTTAACTAGAAATCTTCCTGAGAGCTTGCCATAGCCTAGTTAGAATGGCTTTCTGTATCTATTTAACTAGAAATCTTCCTGAGAGCTTGCCATAGCCTAGTTAGAATGGCTTTCTGTAAAGTGGTTCATCTATACTTTCTAAATGTCAAGGCCAATGTCTCAGTTAGCGTTTTACTGTTGTGAAGAGAAACCATGACCATGGCAACTCTTAAAAGGACATTTCATTGGCACTGGCTTACATGTTAAAGGGTCAGTCTGTTATCATCATGGCAGGAGCATGTCAGTGTCCAGACAGACATGGTGTGGGAGGAGCTAAAGGTTCTACATCTTGATCCAAAGGCTGCTAAGAGAAGATTGGCTCCCACATGGCTAGGAGGAGGGTCTCAAAGCCTACCCCTACAGTGACACACTTCTTCTAACAAGGCTACATCTCCTAATAGTGACACTTTTGAGCCAAGCATTTTCAAACCACCACAGGCAAGGAAAATAAATCTAAGTGGATATTAGTCTAGAAAACTGGAATACCCAAAACATAATCCACACATCAGATGAGGTACAAGAAGAACTGAGGAGTGGCCCCTGGTTCTGGAAAGACTCAGTGTAGCAGTATAAGGCAAAACCAGAACAGGGAAGTGGGAAGGGGTGGGTGGGAGAACAGGGGAAGGGAAGGGGGCTTATGTGACTTTCGGGGAGTGGGGGGCCAGAAAAGGGGAAATCATTGGAAATGTAAATAAAAAATATATTGAATAAAAAATGCTAAAAAAAACTTATCCTGCATTAAAGAATACTAAAGAAGATATACAAATACAATGTGTACTTCAGAATTTGATCTTGTCTCAAAAATCTGGGACTGATGCTGAAATATAGGATGAAGCCAGTTAAACAAATGTGTATATGTATACTTAAAAGAGACAATTAATGAATTAGTTAAGTATCTAGATTTTAATACTAATACTATAGTCTAGTAAAGAGAATATTCTTGGTCTTTAGAAATATGTACAGAAATGTGTATGTTTAAAGGGATATGACATCTCCAATTTATTCTCAAATTGTTCAGTGGAAAAAAATGCATGTATAGTATAATTATGCTTCTCAAGAAAATCAGTGCATCTGGATAAATAGTGTGTGGGTGTTACTTGAACCATGTTTGAGACCTTTCACTCTATACCAAGTAGTTACAATTGAAGGTTTAAGAATTGAACCTTTGTAATCATAGAGACTACCATGCAGTTTCTCAAAGAAAAGTATTTTTAAAAATTAAAAATAACTTGAGTTATTAAAAATAAAACAAAACTTTTCTCCCAATCTTTGACAGTACAATGATAATATAGAAGATTGTGTTTGTGCAGGGAATGGCTTTGTCTCAAGTTGTGATCTTGTATAAACATCCCATTTAATTCTGTATTCTAGACCTCTGTAAATGATATATAACTTTTATAAACAGAAATCTTTATCTTCCTGTATAGAGCACATCCTCAGGATAGACTCAATCCTGTTATATAGCAGTAGAAGTTTGCTATTTGTATTTGTGTGTTTGTGTGTGTGTATATGTAGGTTTTAAAGAAATCTGATATGTTTATAATAGATTGAGGGAAATTTTAATCTAAATGGGGGCTAGAAGGCATTTGAAAATATAGTAGACTTTCCAGATGAGAATACTGGTGAGTGCCTTTTTTTCCAGTTCATAAAAAAGCAGAGCAAACAAGAGATGGAAAGTGGAATGTCTAGAAAAATGAAGGGAGAGAAATAAAAATAATAAGTTGTGTTGCCTCCATCAGGATGATATTTTCTAGTTCCATCCATTTGCCTAAGAATTTTATGAACTTATTGTTTTTAGTAGCTGAGTAGTACTCCATTGTGTATATATACCACATTTTCTGTATCCATTCTTCTGTTGACGGACATCTGGGTTCTTTCTAGTTTCTGGCTATTATAAATAAGGCTGCTATGAACCTAGTGGAACATGTGTCCTTATTACATGTTGGACAATCCTCTGGGTATATGCCCAGGAGTGGTAAAGCTGGGTCCTCAGGTAGTACTATGTCCAGTTTTCTGGGGAACTGCCAGACCGATTTCCAGAGTGGCTGTACCAGCTTGCAATCCCACCAGCAATGGAGGAGTGTTCCTCTTTCTCCACATCCTCACGAACACCTGCTGTCTCCTGAGTTTTGGATTTTAGCCATTCTGACTGGTGTGAGATGGAATCTCAGGGTTGTTTTGATTTACATTTCCCTGATGACTAAGGATATTGAACATTTCTTTAGGTGCTTCTCAGCCATTTGAGATTCCTCAGTTGTGAACTCTCTGTGTAGCTCTGAGTGAGGTAACTCAGATACAAAAGAACATACATGTTATATACTCACTGATAAGTGTATATTAGCTCCAAAGCCCACAATGCCCATGATACAACCCACAGACCATATGGAGCTTAGGAGGAAGGAGGACCAGGGTATAGATGCTTCAGTCCTGCATTGAGGAGGGAACAGGATGATCAGGGGAGGTGGAGGGAGGGGAGACCTGGGAGGGAAAGAGGAGGGGGTGCGGTATCAGGTACAGGAGGGGACAAGAGAGAGAGGCACAGAACGTCTGGAAATCAAATAAAATATGTTGCAGTGAGGGATGAGGAACTAGTGATAGCCACTGGAGGGTCTCAGATGCCAGAGAAGATAGAGGCTCCCAGGCCCCAATGGAAATGACTTTAGCCAAAATGCACTTCAAAGAGAGAGAACCTGTTAAGATCACCTCCATTAGATAGACAAAGCCCCTGGTCGAGGCATGGGACCACCTACCTATCTCAAATTTTTTAACCCAGAAATGTTCCTCTCCAAAGAAAAGAGAGGGAAAAAACTGTAGCAGAGACAGAAGGAAGGGCCATCCAGGGGACCCACACTGTCTGCAGACACCAAATCCCACACTCTTGCTGTTACCAAGTGATGCTTGCTGGCAGAAACCTGGTGTGACTCTTCCTTGGGGGATGCTTCCAGCAACTGACTAGTGCAGATGCGGATACTTGGAGCCAACCATCAGACTGAGCTCAGAACCCTGGTGGGGGAGTTGGTAGAAGGACTGGAGATGCAGAGGGGGTTGCAACCCCATAGGAATAGCAACATCAGCTGGCTGAACAACTCAGTGCTCCCAGGGACTAGACCACCAACCAAGGAGTATACAGTGACCCATCCATGGCTCTAGATACACATGTAGCAGAGGATGGCCTTGTCTGACATCAATGGGAGGGGAGGCCCTTGGTCCCTGGGATGTTTGATGACATAGCTTACAGGGATGCTGGCTTGGTGGGGCAGGAGAGGGTGGGTTGGGGGAGCACACTCAAAGAGGCTAAAGGGATGTGGAGAGGGCAGATGTGGGATAGGGGTTTGTGGAGGGGTAACAGGGCAGTGGGAGATCATTTGCGATGTAAGCAAAAGGAATGATTAATTAGTTAACTCAAAAAAGAATAACAAGTTGTTATTGACCATATCTAAGTCAGAAAGTATATCTTAAGTAGATGTCTTTTATGTATTTTATGGCTAAAAGCACTGATTATGGGATCTATGCTTTTCAAATGTTTTAAAATGTTTAATAACCTAATTAATTATATGTATTATGTTGTACAACATATTTATAGAACTTACTCATTACATATAATAGATTTTATTTTTGGAGATAAAGCTTGTGTATAGTATATATCTAAATGTAACAAAATTTTATATTAAATATATAAAACATTTATATACTGATAAAACCCAATATAATATAAAAAGCTAATCTAATATGTCCATGAAACTGATGTCAACAATGTATCTACTTCTTGAAGTCTTTTATTAATCTGTTCTTCATGGTAACTTTTTCTTACGCACAGACCAGCAGTACCCTTGCTGCCCACTATACTTTCTGCTGTGCACTGACTTCATGAGGAGGTGTTTGTTTTTGATGTTGTGTTTTTGTTGGCTTGTGTTTGTTTTATTTTTTGAGAAGGGGTTCCTCAGTATAAACCCTGGCTGTCATGGATCTCACGTGGTAGACCAGGCTGGTCTCAAAATCACAGAGATCCTCCTGTTTCTGCCTGCTGAGTGTGGGGCTAAGCTTTCCAAGAGACATTTCTTCCCTTCCTCTATTTCTACACTGTCTTCAATTCATTCCTCTTCCAGTTCTGTTGGTTTCCAAACCATCACATCAAAGCTACCATTTTCAGGATGCCCAGTGTGTCACAATGCTGCCAAATGCAGTGATCTACTCCTAGTTCTCAATTTATTTTATCCTTATGAGTTTCTTCATACAGACTTCTGGTAAAATATCATGTCCTTAGACATAACTCAGTCAAACATTTCACTATTTTATTTTTATTTCACGACTATCACTATTTTAACACACCCATGCATGGGTACACACGCACAGGCATGTGCATGCACATACACACACACACACATACACACATACACACACACACACAGAGGGTGGGGGAGAGATGCTATGGCTGTTTGTTGTTTGCCTACACTCCCATATGATTTCCATGAAAATGAAAATATCTATATTTAAGATTTATTTCACTGCTATTAGTGAATGAAATTGGTGTAGTAAATATTCTTGGCTTAAAAGCACTTAGGAAAGACCTTGTGTTAACTAGATCAGTCCACTATTTTTATAGAAGTAGCATGGCAAGTCTCAGGAACCAGCGGGATCAAATGGCATATAAAAGGTGACAGAATTCTCTGGTGATAGAGCCAAGGTTCATTTTAGATTTTCTGATTCCTAGCCCAGCATCCTTTCTGATTCCTAGCCCAGCATCCTTTCTGATTCCTAGCCCAGCATCCTTTCTGATTCCTAGCCCAGCATCCTTTATGCTGATCCTTTCTGCCTTCTATTGCCAACTATACTTAGCAAAACCTGCAGAGAATTACTTTACTGAACTATATCAGGTTCAAGTGAAAAGAAGATGCTGACCAGGATCACAAATTCAGGTTTTTCTTTTCACTTGTATTCACTAACTGCCAACAATATGCAAGAGAAGGCTTAGGCTGCATTTAAGAGAGACATGGTCTTTGTGATAAATTTTATTTGCATATGCAAAGGGAATAAGTCCATTAATTTAACACAAGAAAAACCATGTGTGAAATGAGTGGTAAAAATTTTCGCCTGGCTCTAGAGGAGGATCTTATGTTGTCCAGCTAAAACAATTACTAAAATCATCCCTTTAAGGATAAGAAAGGATTATAGGGATGTCAAAGAAGGTATTAAGAAGAACAGTTAAGAGCCACAGAGCTCTGATAGTGCTATTGGAATTCTTAAATTATTTTGTTATTTACATCCCAAATATTGCCTCTTCCAGGTCCTCCCTTGCAGAGTTTTCTCCCCCTCACCTTTTCTGAGAGGGTGCCCCCCCCCAGGTATCTCCCTATCCTGAGGCTTCAATTCTTTACAGGATTAGGCACATCCTCTCCCACTGAGGCCAGACAAGGCAGCCATCCACTTATGTGCTAGAGGGGGGCGAGAGCTCGGATCTGCCCATGTATGCTCTTTAGTTGGTGGCTCAGTCTTTGGGAGCTCCCAGAGGTCCACGTTAGTTGACACTGTTGGGTTGCCATCCCTTTAGGGCTCTCAATCCTTACTCTAACTCTTCCATAGGGGTCTCAGACCACCTATGGTAGCTGTGAATATCTGCACCTGATTGGAATTGATTTTTTTTAAATAAATAAATATAGAAAGGAGAACAAGCTACAATAGTACCAGGCACATCAGAGAGAGTCAAGGCAATCCAGTAGGAGGAAAAGGATCCCAAGAGCAGGCAAAAGAGTCAGAGGTACTCCAACTCACAGTCAAGAGTTTCCCCCAAACACCAAAGGAACAACCAGAGCATATATGCAGAGGACATAGCATAGACTCATGCAGGCTTTGCAATTGCAGGCTTATTCTCTGAGCCCCCAGGAGCCCTACTTAGTTAATTCCACAGACCATGTTCAGTTGATGTTCCTAGGAATCCTCCTTTTTTCTGGGGGTATATTGGGAGAGTGGATCTTGATGAGAGGGGAGATGGATGAGGACTGTAAGGAGGGGGAGAGGGTAGTTGAAGTTGAGATATAATGTATGAGAGGAAAATTAAAATTAAAAAAATAGAAAAGTTTTTTCAAACAAGACTATGGGAGTTTAGACTTTATTTACACACTCAATCACAATTTGCTCACTACAATTAAAATATGTGAATAAATGACCATTGTATCTCCTGTAAGGGGAAAATTGAATATGAGAAGTGCTAATGATTCGGTAAATAATGGTTTGGTAAAAGATGGACTGATAGGGGAAGAATCAATGTATATTCATCAGTGTGGCTGTTTAGAAATGGGCTAAAAATGTAAATACCTGCCATGTTGGTAAAGTATTTCATTAATGTTGAAATAGAGCATGCAAACTTTGATAAATTATATGGGAAGCAAAAGGACTCCATCAGTACTATAGTCTAGATTTTTTTTTTTAAAAATGCAGTTTTTTGCATCCAGAAGCCATTGTAACAAGCATATATTATAATGTGAATAAAATGAATGTATGAGCGCATAAACAAGATAAATGTAATGATCACAAACATAATTTCTCATAATTTCTCTTATAGGATACGTATTTTGACATTTTCTTTTATACTTTCATTTCATTTAAAAACACTAGGCATGATTTTGGACATTAAATTTATGAAAAACTAATGTGTAAAATTAAAAAAAAAACCATAAACATATATTTAAGCCCAGTGATTTGGATATCTAGGGCAAGGGCCTTTAATCCACTAGTTTAATCATATAACAAGAATGAGTGTGATTGTTAAGTGCTCAGCATAATATGGGACATCTATTAAACCAAGACTCAGAGAATATTACAGAAGAGTAGGTGGAAAGATACTTAAGAGACAGAAGTTGAGAAGGACAACTGAGAAAGAGTGTCCTCTGGACATGAAAGGGGCAATGTACTCATGGAACTCACAGCTTATTCCTGCCTGCACATGACCTACATAAGATCAAATCTGTCAACCTCTCATCATGGATAGAAAACAGACACATGGGGCCTTATAGCTTTCGAAGAGTTATTGCCAGCCAATGGGGAGGGAGAGTCAGTTTTTGCCAGGTATATAATTTTTTATATATTGTCCACATATAGCTGTATACCCAAATATATAGGGGCAGCTCTAAATGGACTCATTGGGTTATAAAAGAAAGGACATTTAACTAGTAAGGTGACATGTTGGGAAGGGTCTTGGAGGAGTTGGAGAGGGAAGCAGGGATAAATGTAGTCAAAATACATTGTATATACACATAAAATTATCTAATTGACAAAATTTAAAGTTATCGTGAATAATAGCAAATAACTTCAGAACAATAAAAATTGTACTTTTAAAGGCCTGTCTCTTATAAATTGTTTTCTTTGAAAGGACAGTACCTCATATTGTCACAATAATATCAAAGCACTAAATTCGCTGTCTTCAGAATAATTTGTATGCCACAATTTTTTCTCCACTCACCCTTGTTCTTGCTCAGGACCTTTTCATGATTCTCCATTGTGACTTCCGAATTTTGAGCTGTAATAGCCTCACTTTCTTTCTTTCTTTCTTTCTTTCTTTCTTTCTTTCTTTCTTTCTTTCTTTCTTTCTTTCTTTCTTTCTTTCTTTCT
The DNA here is from genome assembly GCF_947179515.1 of Apodemus sylvaticus. NCBI lineage: Eukaryota > Metazoa > Chordata > Mammalia > Rodentia > Muridae > Apodemus > Apodemus sylvaticus. The sequence goes on along the minus strand of NC_067495.1, from coordinate 100,014,113 downwards.
TTCTCTCTTCCTCCCTCTTTTCTTTCTCTTCCTTCCTTCCTTTCTCTTCCTTCCTTCCTTCCTTCCTTTCTCTCCCTTCCTTCCGTTCTTTCTTTCTTCCTTTCTTTCTTCCTTTCTTTCTTCCTTTCTTTCTTCCTTCCTTCCTTCCTTCCTTCCTTCCTTCCTTCCTTCCTTTCTTTCTTTCTTTCTTTCTTTCTTTCTTTCTTTCTTTCTTTCTTTCTTTCTTTCTTTCTTTCTTTTCTGTCTGTCTTTCATTTTTGGTTTTTTTTTTTTTTTTGAGAAAGTGCTTCTTTGTATGTCTCTGGCTGTCCTGGAACTCACTCTGTAGACCAGGCTGGCTTCGAACTCAGAAATCTGCCTGTCTCTACTTCCCAAGTCCTAGGATTAAAGACATGTGCCACCGCTGCCTGGCAAGGCCTCACTTTCAAAGTCTTGCATTGGTTATAGCCTTCTAGTCAAACTTATTTACCACTCTACTCAAAATTATAGTTGCTAGTGCATTGTTTAATACTACAAGCACATGTTACTCTTCACTTTAGGGTGAGTTCACACAGCCAATTCTGCCTTGAATAACTTCTCTTGATCCAACAATCACAATACTCTATCTATTTTGTGAAACATGTGCTGCTTATTACTCTGATTTTCACCAAATGCTGTAAATATGTATGCCAAATCAGTGTGTTTGATTTTTACTGTGTTTGATATGGTTAGTAGAAAAGATAAAAACTCTAATCCAGATCTGATTTAGGTTTGAATCCTGAATGTACTAGTTACTATTATCCATGGTATACATAGTATTTTTCTTTTCACTAAATTTTAAATCGTATAGACACAACAGACTGTAACAAAACTCAAGTATTTATGAGGCTGCACAGTATTACTATCATAAGTTTAAGGCCATCTTGGTCTTCATAGTGACCAACCTTAGAAGTTTATTGTGTTGGTTAGCAGTATGGCACTGCATAATACTCAAGATACTCAAGTATTAATGAAGAAAGGTTTATTTTGGCTCATGTCATCAGAGTTCCAGTCCATGGATTGTCACTTACCTCTGATGGTGGGGGTTAGGAAAAAAATCCTAACATGGCAAGTGCGAAGTGGGGGGGGGGGGAGGGGAGAGGGAGAGAGAGGGAGAGAGAAAGAGAGAGAGAGAGAGAGAGAGAGAGAGAGAGAGAGAGAGAGAGAGAGAGAGAGAGAGAGAGAGAGAAACACACTGAGACAGAGACAGGGACAGAAGCAGAGAAGGGTAGAGGAAGAGACAGCATGAAAGAGAGGGTGAAAGAATTGCCCAGGGGTCCAAAATTCCTCTAAAACTATGTTGCTAACTATGTTACTTCCTTTCAGCATGACCCAGTAACACCATGTCACAGCAACCATGCCTTTAACACGTGGCCTTTGTGGGAAAAGACAGGATCCACACCACAACAATTATTATGGAGCCTTATTAGGAGACAATGTCTGCAGGGTCTAGAATTACTCCTAATCATGTATGCAATGACTTTTTCATTTAAAAATGTGGCATACCTCATTCAGCATCTAAAACAGGATTAGTAAAATCTGGTTGATTAATTGATCAATCAGTTCATCTAAATAAGCACACAACCAATTCTATGCTTATTACACAGAACAAATATCAAGTATCTAACTTTTCATTTGGCTTACTATTTCTGAAAAATATTATGGGATTTTTCCATAGTTTCTTTGCAAAGGATGTACAGGAAACAGACCTTTAAAAGGTAGTAGCCCCTCCTGTTTAGTTTATTCCTTTCTGAAACTCCTTCTTTACATACTAAGTGTCATTTCAGTGTTCTCTGCTAATTAAATTGAGATAAGAAATTGAAAACAAACAAAGCAATCATGAGAATGTGATGTTATTTTAGAAAATATTTGCATCTAAGTGGAATGAACTGTCCCATCACATTAACAAGGTAAGAATACCAATATATTTCCCATCTATTACAGAAAAATCATTTCTGAAAATGGTGCAATTATGTCTAAGCTCAAGATCTTTAATAAGAGTGTACAGAAAATTCCCTTTTTCAGATTCCTAAAAAGAAGTCTGGTAAACATATCAAAGTAAGATATAGAGTAATTTGACCATGGTTGCCAGTGATGACAGATACAGAATTAACATTCCCCTTAATATTCAGCAAAGAATAGATAAAGGAAGTAGCATATCATTTATATGGAGGACTAAAGTATTTTTTGATTGTTTTGTTTTGTTTTACATTTTGATGTTATTACAAGTTTTGCTTAACATTTTAGTTTTAATTATATGACTAACAGTTATAACCTAACTTTCTGTCAAAATGTATCTGATAAGGTTTTAAAGCAGAATGCTTGAGTAGAAATGCACTTTAAAGTTTGAGGTACTGAGCTCATGTTTCAGGAGCATTCCATCCACAGTTATAGTTTTATATTATTTTTAAAATTGTATTTAGAGATTTAAAGATAGCCTATAGCAATTTAACCTTTAATTAAAATGTTGCCTATGTCAACTTCTTTGTAAATACACGAAAACACACACACACACACACATATGAAACAGAAAAATATTTCCAATCTTGAGAAAAAATTCAAAACCGATTATTGTGAGATAAAAATAAGATATAAATTTTTCCCTAATCTTCTTGGTAAAAAAGGAAGAGTTTCAGGAAAATCTATACTGATAAAGATTTCAAGAAGAGGTTATTTACAGAAAGTGTTGTTGTGAATATAAACTTGGGAAACAGCAATTTTATGAGACCAGAAATATATGTAATATTTTTAAGGTTTTTTTTTTTTTGTTTTGTTTTTTGTTTTGTTTTGAGAACTGATCTCACATTGTAGCCCTGGCTATTCTGGAACTCACATTATAGTTTAGTCTGGCCTTAAAGTCCTGGAAAGCTGCCTGTTTCTACCTCTTAAGTGTTGAAATTAAAGGAATTTTATTTAGTAAATTCCACCTCATATATCTTGTCTATGTATTTATATGTTAATGAAATTAACATTTTTATATATTAGAATACTATATAACTATTCCACATTACCTATCATTTCTCATATGGGATGATATCCAAATGATGTTAATTCTGAAACAATAAGACATAATGACAGTTGGAAAATCATGTCAGGTGAAGGGAGCAGTGTTGATGCTAAGGTCCTGTTCTCCAATTGGTTCTTGATTTGTTAGAAAAGAAAGATGGGGGTTGGTCACAGAACGAAAAGGCAGATGCATGGAAGGAGATAAAGGTCTTTCTGTCATGCTGTGAAAGAAGAAGAATGAAGCAACCATGTAAGGTCTTGGGGGTGGGAGGAGCTGATGCCTGAAACCTCTACATGTGGGTGGCCAAGGATATTTGGCAGGGGCTAGATGAGACTAGCAAGTGGAGAGATGGAGATAATAAATTAATAAAGGCATGCTTTTCAAGGTAGGAGATGATAATGCCCAGCAAATGTGTCTAGGAGGTAAGTTTTAAAGTAACAAACTATGTGTATCTTTTATCTGAAGATTTAGGGAAGCTGGGGGAGGACTGATAGCACATTCACATGCTAGAATCAAAGGGTGGTTGAACAAAATGTAAGCCAGGGAGGCACTTATAGTGCAGCCAACCCCGGACAAAGGTGGTAGGAATTAAATATACTCCAACACCCAAATATGTAAAAATAAATAAATGGGCACACACATACTCAAATACATGTCAAAACTAGTATACACTTACTTTTTGTTATATACAATTATCATTATACTTGTTATTTGCTTCCATACCATTCATTATATCCCTCCTCCTAGCTATTCCTAGATAGATACCCCAAAGTTTCTAAGTCAGCATAATATAGAGATGTTTATATATGCACATTTATTCCTGCTTTATTCACAATGGCCAGAAAATGGAACTAACCTAGATTCATCAACAGATAAATAGAATAGGTCAAGAAAACATACTCTATACATAATGGTATTTTATTATGTCATAAGAAAATATAAATTCAAGGGATTTGCAGGAAAATGGATGAAGCCTGTGATCATTATTCATCTTTCCTCTCAGGTATCAAATGTAGCTTTTTGTATGTGGGTCATGAAAGTAGGAAGTAAGAAAGTATGAAGTGATAGATAAGAAAAAAAGAAACAATAATAAAATACATATGATAGCAGAAGGTGAGAATATGTGGGAAAGAAGAATAATGGGGAAATAACATATAGGCGAGGATTTTCTGAAAATGATTCCAATCGCATGGGAAAAAATCCTGTGAACTAATAAATGGAATGATGCGACGACGTTTCAAAGCTTCTACACAGTAAAAGAAATAATCAACATGGCAAAGAGACAGAAATGGGGAGACATTTTTGCTGTTTATACATCTGCCAGGAGATGAATGTGTAACCTGTACAAAACACTTAAAATTTTAAATAACCAGTTCTTTTACATTGCAGCAATCATTGTCCTATTCAGTTACATGAAAACTTTTATTCTTAAAACTTGAAAATGGTCTCTTGGATGGTGACATGATTCCATATATAAAAATGCTTACTTAACACAAAACCTGAAGATCCGACTTTGATCCCAGGAACCCATATGTTTGAAAGAGAGAGCCAAATTCCTAGAAGTTATCTAATTTTCATACGAGTGCCATAAAATAAATAAGCATGTGCACACATGCCCATACACACATAAATAAAATAAAAATTATCTAGGTTCCTATAAATGGGAGCTTGGCTGCCTTGTCTGGCCTAAATGGGAGAGGATACCCTAGTCTTGCAGAAACTTAAAGTTCTGGGGTGGGGGATACCCAGGGGTCCCTTCCTGCTCCGAGGAGAAGGTGGGTGGAGGAAGTATTATGGGAGGGGGTGACCGTGAGGGGACAGTGAATGGGATGTAAAGTAAATAAGTAAAAATAATAATAGTCATAACAATAAAAGATTTAAAAATTATCTAGTCTTCCAAGGAGCATCTACACAGTGTATATATTGTATTAATAACTAAAATTGAGAAAATTAAAAGTATTTAATGTTACATTTAAATAATAAAATCACAAAACCATGTAGCGTAATATTAGTAACATATTTTCCAAGGGCAAACTTTCTTTACAAAGGCAAAGCAATGAGAAGATTTCTATTATTTTCTTGTTTTGTTGTTTTGTTTTGTTGTGTTTTGTTTTGTTTTGTTTTTTGAGACAGGATTTCTCTGTGTAGCCCTGGCTGTCCTGTAACTCATTCTGTAGACAAGGCTGGCCTCGAACTCAGAAATCCACCTGCCTCTGTCTCCCAAGTGCTGTGCTATTATCTTCTACTTGTAAAAATTTGATTTTAATACCTGGCTTGTTAGAAGGTGGCTGAATTTTCATATTTGACCAATCTCTTATTATGTATTTTTTGTTTGAAATATATGAAAAATGTGGCTGCGAGACATGTAGTTGACTGCAGAAATTTTATTAAACTTTTCAAAAAAGTGTAGGTGATCTTTGGTAAAACACTAAGTAATAACATCCTAAGAATTAGCTGAAATGTGAAATCAGATATAACAACTTTTTATATCGTACCTCACTAAAATCCATTGGCCTATGTTGTGCTTTGAATAGATATTTATTCATGCATTATTTGTTATAATACCCATTGGTGGCTTAGAAAATACTGTTTCACTAGGCCATGTATATATTCTAAATGTTGATATATTTTATAAGTCTTCAACATTCAAAATATAGTATTTGTTTATTAATTTCATTGACACTGCTAGCAAAATAATTTGAAAATTATGGATCCAATGAAAAGTTCTGTGGCATTTAGAAATAACTATAATTTCATACAATAGGATATTTATGGACTACTATATAAGAAATTGGAAAGCCTATTATATCTAGGTAGTTAGCAAAATAATGGATATTTTTCAATGTACAGTTCTTTTGGCCCTCTGGATTTTTCCCTGAGTTCAAGTTTGTGAATTCAAATATCAAGATTCACATGAGTTTACTCTCTTTTTCTTAATGAAGCTAACATAATCTTGTAATGATTTTTTATCAGAATAAAAAGTTTACTATTTAGAATTTGGCCTTGTACTCCTGGTGACCTTTGTGACCATATCACTAAAGTCACAAACACATTATGTTTATTTGAAGAATATTATTTATTCAGTTGGATGCAACTCTCACATTTAAGTTTAATTCTTCCTTTACTTGTTTTTCCTTCAAACAATTGATGGTCAGTAGTTAAGCAACATAGGCACCCCTACTATCACTGAACAATTATATCTCTTCTATAGCTATTTTGTCAAAATAGCATTTAAAATTTAAAAAGGCACATTTTTTTTTGTAAAGGTCCCAGTGAATCCAGTTCTCAAGCACTCTCTTCTGTGTTAAGAGGCATTGACAAGTAGCGATTCAGCACAAAATGTAAGAATTAATTATATTTGAAATGATTTTTATTTTGATCAAGCCCAGAGGAAGCTTTAAATAGTTAGAAAAGGCCTTCATGAAGGACGAAGAGCACAGCTGTAGATCTGATTTGATGGTCCTTCAGAGCCATGTGTCCCAGCACTTGTTCTCCTTTTGCACTAGCAAAGAATAAATGTTTCTCTTAGGAAAGTGAAATGTTATAATCTTGGATGGATCATGTAAAAGAAATAAATGCAAGTCCACCACTCTTAGTAAAGTAAACAAATACCAAGGATTCACTTTTCTAGTGCCAAGACACTCAACTTGAATTGTGTTTGAGCAACAGATTCATAATTCTATGACAATCTCAAAACTGAATCCTCAATGATCTAGGAGGCTTTGATCAATCCATTAACTCACTCACCAAAATAAGAAGCCAGACATTATTTGCTTTGTTTCTCTTATCTCTTTCCACTTTGTCATCATAAGCTTTTCTAAAAAAAAGTCCATTTCATGAAAACATTTCAATGACAACCAGTTATTTGTAAGACAAAATCCAAACCTGTTAGCATGTTGTCTAAGATCCTGAATGAATTGGTCTTTGCTGCTTACTCTGTGTCTTCTCTAACTTATGTGCCTTATAAATTATAATTACTTTTTAAAACAATACACAGACACTGAAGCTTTGTGATCAATTTCTGGATATGTTGATCTGCTGTTTCCTAGATATTAACTCATCCTTGAATATTTTTATCAAAAGTCATCTGTTTTGAAAACCTTTTTATCAGCCTCTCACTGCATTTAACTAAAGTAAATACCATGTTTATATTTTATACTTGTCTCTAGTATGTCAGTGTTTCAGTATGATTATGATTAGTAAAACAACGCACTTTCTACTGGATCATATATTCCCTACAAACAAATATCTTATATTTATTCATATGTTTTTTACCTAAAACAATAACTGATGCATAACAATCACTTAGTAATCATATCTAAAGAATGAAGTGATACATGGCCTCAGCATCAAGATCCTGAGAGAATAGTATAAGACAGGGACATGGAACAGGGATTTAATTCTTATTATAAAGATTTTGTCAGATTTTCATCTCTATGTTTCTAACAGTCTTCAGTTGATTGCATAGATTTTTCTTAGTTCCTATATAATGTTGTTTGTTTACAAAGTAATTTTTTCTTTGGTAGCCTTTCCCGGAGAATTCACATATGCAACTGTGTATCCAATGTTTCAAATGTAAGATACATAAATATATTTCAAATGCACCATTAACAAAAAGAAACCACTGAGGTCTAGTCTTAATCATTTCAATTATTAGTCACTCTGTATTTCTAGTTATATGAGCCAAAATATTCAAAATCAATTTGTAACTCATTTTTCATATTTCCTAATATATCAAAATATGTTGGGTTTATTGTTGAAAAAAGAAGCAGAAAGATTATAAAAGCCAGAAGATCAGGGAGTTTGCCATGAGAACTTCTTCTAGTAATAGCAAATAAAGTCATAAAAATCTCACTGACGAGTCTGCCTCAACATTAGATGAACAAGAAAAACAGCAATAAGTGTGCTAATATTACTGGGGGAAATCCCACAAGGCCCCAACCCTACACAAAAACTGCAGAGAACTAAGGAATTCTGAAACTTAGAGAAATAGTCTTCCCCAGGGAAGAACACACCAATTGGTTATCTACTAACAAATGGTCAGTTGTGGAGAGCTTTTGAGGCTGCTTCTAGGAATTTGATAGGAATTTGACTTTGGGCTAGTATAATAAAGTAGGCTCAAGGTAAATACAGCCAAGGAATGTGTTGTATTCCTTGTGTCTTGGTCACCCTGATAAACCCCTAGATGCAGAGACTACAGGCTTTTATTGCCTTGTTTGATTACTTTCTTAATTGCCTTGTTTGTTCTTTGACTACTTTGTCTAGGATATAGGACTGACCATATTTTTCGTATGTTCCTGTAAGCAGACTGGAAAAAAATTAAACCAGTTCAGCTTCAAAACTGGTTTGAATTTTGGAATAGTGTTGTGTAATTGTCTTTTTCTTTTCAATCCTCACTTCCCCTGTTGACAGACTGAGCCAATTTGTTCTGTCAGTCCTAAAAACAAACATTTTACAGACTGAGAAGATTGTATTTATATTTTAGATATGTGTGTATTCATGTATGTATATTTGTATATATGTATGTATATATGCATATATACATATACATTTAACAACATTTAATAAAATATTAATTTAAATTTGAAATGCAAGAATTTGAAAGCAAACAAGGAGAAGTATATAGGAGAGTATGGAGAGAGAAAAGTTGGAAATTATTAATTATATCATCATCTCAAAAAGAAAAGAAATAATAAAAATAATAATAAAATTATAAAAGAAAGTATTAAAAGGGAGATCATTTTGTTCCATCTTAGCTTTAAAAAATTTAAATATGCTAATATAAGTTCTCTTTGAGAATTTGAAACTGTCTGTAAAAAATATATTCATAACCTACTAGTTTTGCTGCTGTTTCTTCTAGTTAAATCAGAGGTTAAAAACCATCCAGAGATTGTCCCACCTGGGGATTCATCCTATATACAGTCACCAAACACAAACACTATTGGGGATGCCAAGAAGTGTATGCTAACAGGAGCCTGATATAGCTGTCTCCTGAGAGGCTCTGCCAGAGCCGGATATATACAGAGGCAGATGCTCACAGCCAACCATTGGAATGAGCATGGTGTCCCTAATGGAGGAGTTAGAGAAAGGACTGAAGGAGCTAAAAGGGTTTGCAACTCCATAGGAAGAATGACAATAGCAACCAACCAGAGCTCCCGGGGTCTAAACCACCAACCAAAGAGTACACATGGAGGGACCCATGGGTCCAGCTGCATATGTAGTAGAGGATGGCCTTGTTGGACACCAATGGGAGGAGAGACCCTTGGTCCTGTGAAAGCTCAATGCCCCAGTGTAGGGGAATGAGAGAGGCAGGAGTAGGTGGGTGGGTGGGTGGGGACATACTCTCATGGAAGCAGGAGGAGGTGATATGGGATAGGGGGTTGCTGGAGGGAAATCAGGGAAGGGGATAACATTTGAAATGTATATAAACAAAATATCTAATAAAAACATAGTTGTATGCACAATATGTTTGCTATTATTTGTGGTAACTCGTGTTTAAGCATTTTAATCTATATATACAGTTCATCAAATAGTATTAAATTGAAAATATAATTTGTGAATGTAATTCCAAAGCATAATACTGAACAATGCTAGCTAAAAATTTCTACTGTATACTTGACTACTTTAACTGCATGTGTTTTATAGAATATAGAATACATAAATGTTTTGGAATCAAAATCAATTTCATCTTATTTTTATAAACAAAATACCTTCTGAATCTTTAAAATATACACAAAATCCTTACATTTCATTGAAAAAGAGCTTTATTTTTATTTTTATTTTTTTTATTCGATATATTTTTTATTTACATTTCAAATGATTTTCCCTTTTCTAGCCCCACACTCCCCGAAAGTCCCATAAGCCCCCTTCCCTCCACCTGTTTGATCTCTCTGTCTTAGTCCTTACTCGCTTTAGTATATTTTCAATCCAGGAAACAATAAGATCCATACAAATACAGTGGATTATATTAAGCCTTTCCTCAAAACTTTTCAGTGGCTGACTAGCTAAGAGTAAATGCAGGAAATCATGCAATGGTATACATACTATCAAGATCTGAGATCCTACCTTCACTATCTTTCTGATTTTATCTCCCAATGTCATCTCACCTATCACCCATGCACTCTGGCTTCCTTGATGTTCCTTGTAATCTAAAGGCCTCTTTCTATCTTTGGCTTTTGCATTTGTCACATTTCTATCCAGAAATAGCATTCCTGATATATCAACATTGCTAAGTCCTTCACTTGACACTGTCAAGTTCTTATTAAATACCACTTTATCAATGAGACTTTCTGGACAATTGTGTATATTATATTTAAAACCTCCAAACAGAGTGGTTGTTCTTCCAGAGATAAGATATCATCCAGTGACACTGAAAATTGCCTCTTGACTCTGACACATACAATTGACAACCAAGCTGCTCTTTTTACTAAACAGAAGATGAAAAGGGAAAACTAACAAAAAATGTCTTTTTCTTTTCCATGCTTATTATCTAGCAGACAGATTTAGAAGATACATGGGCCATTAAATCCTAACTCAACAAGAGCTCGTCTCTCTCTTCAGTGATCCCTCTGCTCCCCAGATCAGCCCATCTTCTTGGATATTTTCCAACTCTGGGATTCTCCACTACCAAGGGCATATGCCTATCTAAAGAGTTTGTGATTATATTGCAACTGCCTGGTATTTTTATGTATTTTCTTTCCTAGTTTACCATGTACTTCCTGGGGATATAAACCATATTTTCTTGTTTGTTGTCTTTCCAACATCCAGCACTGTACTTTGGACAAAATAGTACATGAAATTATCCGTGACTGTAAGGACTTTTGCCACACCTAGTCTCCATTAAAATCACCATGACATACATGCTGAAAGAAGAAAAAGCCCAAGCTTCACTCGGGAGAATAAAGGGTCTGTAAAAAATACCAGATTCTGTAAGATGGCAAAACAGAATCAACTCTTGAAAGCTGTCATCCAACTTCAATACATGCATCATGGATTATGTGCACCTGTACTGACAAAGAGAAGCACACATACACTGAATTAAAGAAATCAAGACAACACATGTATTTATAGCTAAAATATATCTAAAACATCCTAAAATACTAATGATTGTACTTTTCCCCAGCAGCCCTCAAATCAAATATCTTTTCTTCATAGTAATGATTCTCATCATACATAAAATTACCTCTCCTAATATAGGCTAGAAAAGATACATCTATTTGGAAATTCCTCAAAACCATTCTCCACTCTAATGCCATCTGCATTCTCCCTTAAAGCCCTTTAATGGTTTCCATTCCTCATAGCATAGGTTCTACATCACCTGTTCTCTAAAACACACTTTCATAATTAAATCTTCACGCATATTTACATGATTGTTTTCTCCATTAGCTTTAGTTCTTATTAAGAAAAGATGCGCATGTGTGTGAGTTTGTTTAATAACATATTCATACTCTGGGCTGGAAACAATTCATCATATAGAAGGAACCCCAGTATTTGTTTAACAAATGAATGAATACATATATAGAAAAACAATAACACTTATCTAACATATATATATATTATAGATATATATAATATATATAATTAGAATATATATATATTACCTTCAGGGATTCCTTTCAATTCACTTAACAGTGCTTAATATAAACAAAGAATATAGATAAGTTTTCTGCTTTGGTTGAGCTTACAGGCTAATTCAATAAAAGAGTATTTTTTTCTAACATTTTTACTCACAAAAATATATTTTCTATACTCAAACAAGGTACTGTTTTATTCACTACGTTATTCCTTTTATTCTCAAAACCTCCCAGAAACTCTACAAGATAAACACATACAAATGGGTATAAAAGTTCCTCAGTAGGAGAAGATACACCTAATCCTTTAGAGATGACCCAGGAAAGGGGAATGTAGGGGGCTTAGGTGAGTTGATGGGGGGAGCACCCTCTCAGAGGCAAAGGGGAGGGGTGCAGAACTCTTGGTGGGGAGTCTGGCTAGGCAGACAATACTTGGGATGTAAATAAATAAAATGCATTTTAAAAAGTAAGGAAAGCTTGGAATCCAATTGTTCTTACCTGCTATTGCTTACCTTCTCCTACTGGTTTTTCAGTTCTGCTTCTGGTTCTCTCCCTACTAATAAACTTTACCCACTTCCTACTAATTGACTTTAATGTTCAAGAAAGAATTTTTGACATGGTCTTATAATCCATATAAATGCAAAGGAAAGCTTTGGGTTTTGAGGATGAAAACAATTTGGATTAGAAAATTGATTTATGAACTAAACAAAAGAGGATAAATATGGAGCCTGCTAAGGTTAGCTTAAAAATTATTGTCCTTTGATATGAATTCTGAGACTTATTGCAGAACATAAGTTAATAACTTCTAGAAAATATCAAAATCCTCATATACTTCCACAGTTTTGCCTGAATGACTTTTATAAATTAGATCAACAAAACTCTAAGAAGGCTTTACATTAATTTCACTTAAATATTTCAATTATAATGGAGACATTGATTAAGCTTGGCTTATAAAAAGCCTCCAAGGAAAAACTGGGGACTAAGCAAGATACCACGAAGAGGTAAGAAGTGGGACAAAGCAGCGCTGCTTTGGACAGTGTCACACATTATCTGCTGCCAGGCAGCATCTGGACTTGTGTTATCTTAATTACAGAATGAGGAGCTTAGATCATAACATGCTCATCAATGGATGTCTGAGTTATTTTCTTAGCTTTCATGTGTCTCTGAGTAAATAAAACATCTGGGACAGGGGAGATGGCTCAGTAGGCATAGTGTAGCCTTGTAAGTATGAAGACCTGAGTTCAAATCCTAAGAACAAATGTTAAATCAAGCTTGTACTTCTAGCATTCCTAATATCAGATGGGAAGCAGAGAAGGGGACTCAGGATAGATAGCCTGGCCTATTCACTACAACAGCAAACAACAAAGAGACTCTGCCTCAAAACCAGGTTAAAGGTGGCACTAGCCCCACCAGGGTGAAGATTAAGGACCTCCACATATGTGCCATGGCACAGGTACATCACACATACACACACATAAAATGATTTTCAGTGCATATGGCTACAGTTCCAAGCAAGTATAGATTAATTTATCTTTTAAGAGAAGTATTAAATAATGAGGCAAGACAGGCTTATACTTTCTTCAGAACACACAAAAATGTCACAATCTATTTCTCAAACATCTTCCCTTACCCTTTCCAAAACTCATACTTACTATGCCACTTACTGTGGTAAATACTCACAACCACCAATATAATATAAAATATCATAGAGCCTTGATAGAGTAAAATTTCCCTTGAGGTGAGTTAAATTAAGATAGTGTAAGAAAAAACAATGCAAACCGAAAAAGAAAAAGACAAGCCTTATGGACTGAATGAGATAGAAGGGCCTGTGAACATTTGTAATAGCTTTGCATTAGAAAGCAGGGCACTGATGCACAAAGACTGGATCAGTTTTACTAGGGAGGCAATATCAGGGCATTTTATATAGTCTGTTTCCTAATAAGCTAACAAGAGTTGTTCGTCCTTATCTTCAAAAATCCTTCCGTTATCATGTCTTCCTTGAATAATATGTCTTAATAACTTCTAATGTAGTCTTCTGGCTTCTCTTTGTCACTAAACTTGAGAATATGAAAATCACAATCTTAAGAATCAGAAATCATAATCTTAAGAATTATAAAATTCCATTTCAGTTCCTCTGTAGCTATGTGTCCTAGAAAGGTACCTAATCTTTCTGGCTCTTGATGTCTTTACTTAAAGACAGTGAAGCCTACTTTACCAACTTTTTATAAAGCAGTCACTGAATGAAATGTAAAAAACATGATAACAGTTACAATTTATTATGAACCAATAATGTATCAAGATTTGTAATCCTTTAGTTGCATAACATTTACAGAGTTACTCTCCTCTTGGAAGTGAATACAAAGGGTTTGACAGCAACTTTTACTTGTTCAAGCAAGTGTTTCAGCAATGGCTGAACATCCTAGTAGGAAATTTGTGTGTGCTCACCCTAAAAAATGGCAGAGATCATAATAATAATCCTGTCTGGTAAGATATTATTCAATAGCTAGCATATGCAGCATCTTATTTATAAAATGATTTTTATTACAATGTAGAAGACCAGTGATTCTGATAGAATCCCTGAGGGCACACTGAGTCATGTGTGTTAATATGTGGAGCTAAAAAAAAGTCCTACTTTACTTGGTGTGTAGCATTAGATACGTTGTAGAACATCTCCAGTATGAGTTTTCTTTACCTATAAATTGGGGGTTGTTCAAGGTATGGCAAAGACTAGAAATGATGCCTCTATGGTGACTAATAGGTCCCCAGCTTATCTAATAGTGGCTGATTTTTTAGCAGATGCTAAGGTGTATTTCTCTTGCACTAAAGATTCAAATGTCAGCTAAAGACAGAAAGTTACCCCACATCTCAGCAAAATGCAGGTACAAACATCATGCTTGATATTTAGTAATTTGATGAGCTTTGGAAAAATCATGATGAATGGCTTTCTCGCACTATCAGAGTCTAGCAACAATCTTTACCATAGGGACGAGGAGCTGCAGTTTGCATTGATCTCCTATAGCAATCATCAGTTGTCTCACACAATTTAGTACTTCATTGTCTGCTGCCCTGTACACCATACAGACAACACCAAAATTTATATTTCTAGCCCACACTTTTCCATGAATGCCAGACTCATATATCTAACTGTCTATTCAATGCTATCTCGAAAGTATCTAGTAGGTATCTCAAATAAAGCACAGCTAACACAGAATTCTTGAAACTCTTCACAAAATCTAGCTTATTCCAGTCTCCCCAATTTCATCAAAATCCAGTATTTTCCATGCTATTACTAAAATAAAATAATAAAAGAACACACACACACACACACACACAAATCAATATGAGAAAGAGAAGTCATTTTTATATCTGCAAAACCTTTTCAATATGTTTGTGTGTGTGTGTGTGTGTATCTATTCACTATGCCTTTAAAGCCTCTATAATCAAATGTCATTTTCTCTGAAATATTGCATCTGCTCTTCCCCAAGATGGCCTTTTTAAACTATTCAGAATCTAACTTATATCAAGTAAAGTAGTTCCCAAAATTCAGCCTGCTATTTTTCTGTTTTAGTGGGTTACTGTAAATGGAAATTCAAGATATGATCATGTAAGGCAAGCACTATATCATTGAATTGTACATTCCTGGTTCTATAGTTTGTTTATTTATTTATTTATTTATTTATTTATTTATTTATTTATTTATTTATGTGTTTATTTATTTATGTGTTTATGTGTTTATTTATTTATTCATTCATTCATTTATTTTTGGGTTTTTTTTTAGAGACAGGGCTTCTCTGTGTAGCCCTGGCTGTCCTGGAACTCACTTTGAAAACCAGGCTGTCTTTGAACTCAGAAATCCACCTGCCTCTGCCTCCCAAGTGCTAGGAATAAAGGCATGTGGAGAGGGAGAGGGAGAGGAAGAAGGAGAGGAAGAGGGATTATCTTGGCAGGTGGAGCAGTCACCTGTAATTCCAATACTCTAGAGGCAGAAACAAGGGCACTCCAGGGCAAATTGGCTATCCAGACTAACTGGGAGATCTTCAGGTTAAGAAAACCTACCTCAAGAAATAAAGTGGATCATGATTGGTAAGAAAAATTTTGAATCTCCATATAAATGCTCACTCATATGTAAACAAGTATACACATATACATGCACACTACGGAGACAGAAACACCAAGAATATTAAATGTTCTACATTGATAATCACAGGATTAATGTTTAGTCACTTGCCGTACCTAAAATGTTCTTTTCACCTTGTACTTTTATGTACTATTCAGGAGCTAAACTCAATTGGATCATAAAAATAATTTTATTCATATAATATTCAAATTTTTAAAAATTATCAACAAATATTTGGCTTTAGTAGAAAAGGTCTAGGTAGCTAAAATATAATTTTAAATATCTTTTTGGGGGGAATAGTGTCTCATATGTCTCAAGCTAGTCTCTAATTTGCTATGTAGCTAAAGATGCTCCCAAGTGAAGGTATTATAGGCCTGGTTTAAACAGTACTGGGAATTGAACTCATGACAATTGTGCATGCTAAGCAAATATTCAACCAACTGAACAACATTCTCAGCCTACTAAAATATCTTATCAGAAAAAATAAAAATAAAAATAAAAACCTTTGATTTCTCATACAACTCTTATGGCAGGGTTAATCATGAGCCTATGGCATCTTAACTATTGCAAATGGGCAAGTTACTCAGGGAGCAAACCCCAAAACTTGTGAACATTATTACTGCTGATCTGTCTCTTACTCCAACATAGGTAGAGCTATCGCATAGTATGGATAACCTCTGGTGTGAAAGATCTATATTCTAGATACACAAGTGAGTAGATGCATAAGTTAGGTGAGAAGGTTAAAGAGGCATTCCCCAGAAAAGAATCAACTGTCTTTCCTTCTTGACGGATGCCCACACAGTTCCTCACTTAGGGTACTGCATCTGGCAGTTGCCAGCTGCTCCTCCAGATCCCAAGTGGAACATTGTGCCAAATCAGCGGCACTTAGGTTATAAAGTATGCTTGGTACAAGGAAATGATTTATAGATTCAATGTGATGGATTATCTTCCCTTTTGACAGTGAAAGGAGAACATTTAACTGCCTTTATAAACCACCAGGGATGAACCATAATGACTTAAGGGATTGCTGGATAAGAAAGGGCCAACCTCCTCAGCATGCTTGTCCTCAAGACTAAGTTCCACCTCAGCTTTCATTCAGCAACCTTCCTTCTTTTCTCACACATCATTAAAATGTCTTAGCTGACTGGAAAAAAAACACCTCATTATATGAACAACAATATTTTTTCTGACCATCTTAATTGACAAACTCTTTCACAAGACTGTGTTTCCTTGGCTGAAACCATTTGGTTCTAAATACTTATCTGTGTAGCATTTTGCTTGAGTTTCGCATAGTCCCTAGTTAATTTGTCTTCAAAATGCATCCCCTGTAACTAAAGCACTCTAATAATAATAACCATTTGTACTAGACTATTTGTTGAACTCCTTTCTTGTGGTAAAACTGTTATAAAGTCACTTTTAAAGTTTTCTGGAAACAATTATGATGACAGTGAAAATAGTCATTTTTAAGAATATCACTTTAATTTACCTATTAATTTCCAAACACAATTGTTGCTTTTTTATAATTATTTTTCTCCAAATCAACAGGGCAAAATTTTCAATAAAAGATAAAACTTTGAGTTTCAGCCAAGTATATTAATAATTTCAGACTGACATATTATTTGATTCTGTGTTAGGATCATAGTTTTCTAGCTCTGGAAAAATATTTATGCTTTTATTTCACAAAAAGTCCTTTGTTTTATACAGTTACCTGTGTGTGCTTGTGTGTACATGTGTGTGTGTGTGTGTCTGTGTATTTAAAAGTATTTCCTCTAAATATTTTGCACAGCATAAGGTTTTTTCTTTCTTCTTATAAAAGCACCAATTCTAGTCAAAACAGGTCATATGACCATGAGCTCTAGGTAGTTCTATAAGCATCTAGTGCTAGAAGTGGATCAAGCTTTGTAAAAACACCTGAGTTTTTACAGCAAAATTATTATGTCATTGCTATGGAACACTGAGAAATTTGTTTTCTAATTTCAATTGCTATGTCAGTAAATTCAAAACAAAATGTCATACCTTACATATTCTTTTTTTTCATGATGAGCTCATATACACAAAAGCACATACCAAAAAAAACACACATAGCTGTGCGCATAGATCTATAATTATAAATTGTATTTAAGGGTTACAGTGAATCTCTAGATAGCAGCAAATTTTGGAGTATTTTAAAGATATTGCAAAGGCACATATAAAGAAAGGGGAACTCCAAAATAATTATGAATTATCATCAGACAGCCATGGAAACCTGCTTTGAGGAGTATGAAGTGGGTGATGGTAAGACAAGTCTGTGGAGGCTTCACAAATAACATGAGTACAAAATGTATGTAGACAAAGAACACAGAGGGCATGGGGCAGGCAGAGAGCGAGAGTAGAAACCAGTTACTGACATTTACTTAACATAGTTATGTGTAGGAGCTCTCGAGGTAGCTTGCAAGGGAGTGCTTAAAGAGCAATATTTGAGGGCTGGAGAGATGGCTCAGCAGTAAAGAGCACTGATTGCTCTTCCAGAGGTCCTGAGTTCAAATCCCAGCAACCACATGGTGGCTCACAACAATCCGTAGTGGGATCTGATGCCCTCTTCTGGTGTGTCTGAAGACAGCTACGCTGTACTCATAAATAAATCTTTAAAAAATAAAAGTGCAACATTTGAAACAATTATGGAATGAAACCTTAGCTTCATTCCTTATTAGGTATGTCACTCGCCATAGGCATGGATCTTACTTTCTGACTCCTCAGTTCCCTTGTTAAAATTGAAAAGGATCTGCTGGTGGGGCTGTAAGATGGTACAACCACTTTGGAAATCACTCTGGTGGTTCCTCAGAAAACTGGACATGACACTTCTGGAGGACCCTGTTATATCTCTCCTGGGCATACACCCAAAGGATTCCCCAGCATGCAATAAGGACACATGCTCCATTATGTTCATAGCAGCCTTATTTATAATATCCAAAAGCTGGAAAGAACCCAGATGCCCCTCAAAGAAGGAATGGATACAGAAAATGTGGTATATTTACACAATGGAATACTACTCAGCAATTAGAAACAATGAATTCACAAAATTTTTAGGCAAATGGTTTGATCTGGAAAATATCATCCTAAGTGAGGTAACCCAATCACAAAAGAATACACATGAAATGCAATCTCTGATAAGTGGATATTAATTAGCCCAGAAGTCCTAAATACTCAAGGCACAAATCGCATAACAAATGACTCCCATGAAGAAGTATGGAGGGGGTCCTGATCCTGGAAAGGATTGATCTAGCATTGGAAAGGAATATAAGGACAGAGAAAAAGGAGGGAGGTGATTGGTGAATGGATGGAGAGAAGAAGGTTTATGGGACATATGGGGAGGGGGGATCCGGGAAAGGGGAAATCATTTGGAATGTAAACAAAGAATATAGAAAATAAAAATATTTTAAAAAAAAGAAAAAAATTAAAACAAAACACACACACACACACACACACACACACAAAGAAAAGGATCTCACCAATTCTAAAAGGTTGTTGGGAGCACTGAATAGATGTGACCCTACAAATTGAACTTCTCTGAGTTACTCCTCCACTCTACTACACTGAGTTTGTGGCTAATCTCGTTCCATAGGAAGCCACAGCTTTCTGTTTTCCAGAAAGATCACTTGATAGACTGTTATATGCTTAATCAAACCGTTGTTTTCCCATTAGGCAAAACAAGGTAGATGAAACATTTACTAGTAAACACACTGGACCTAAGAAAAATCCATTTCTGTGGATATCACAGGGTATCCACCTAGGAATCAAAATGCAATCCCTTCCTTAAATAGCCTACTCTACTGCTTTCTTGATGTCAGAGAAGCCAGTAAGGAGAGTCATTGAGGACCCCTGGTGCTAAAAGATTGCCTCTGGAGCTGGACTGAGAAGGATGTGACTCATTTGCCAGATTCTGCTGCTATGTTCTCTAACACATTCACTGTCACCTCTAGTCGGTGATCCTGCATAGCTGCCTGTGAAATCAGCCCACAAGAATGAATGTGCTCTTAGACTCTGGTTTTGGAGAGAAACAAGGCAGCCTTTCTGCTGACAGGATAGTTAACCATGCTCATTTATCTCCCCGCAGGGCATAGCGACATGACATAAACATTTTCTTAGGACAGAAACTGGTGATCCCTTTGACCCTGACTGTCAGCATCAGGGTTAATAGATATCCTCATGTCATAGGTTAGAACACAGTGAAGGAAATATGGAGAGAACAGAGATACAATGAGAGTGATGAAGGAGAAAGAGAGAAAATCACTCTTACACCTGACACCCAAAGACATCCTTTCCATAATTCTAAGCAGAATTCCCCCCACCCCCAGTCTCTCAAGGTCAGGAATAGGGTTGCCCTTGTTTCAAGAGGGAACAAGTGGCCACCTGCAGGCAAGAAATTTTGACAGTCTAAGAAGAGCTTGCACAGGCCCTGAAGAGTTGCTGGAATTCCCCACCATTAGTCATACCTGCAAGTTACAGAACTGAAATATCTATTAAACTGCAAATAAGCTGGTTGAGAAGGAATTTTTTTTTTTTTTGGTTATTACTCTCAAACTGCTAAACTCACTAAAGTCCTAGAGTAGTGGCAACATAAAGTGAGGATCTGAGGAGATGGCCTAGAAAGGACATTGAATATCAGAACACTTTAAAAAGCACATTAGTCAGTGTGATACTCTTCAGGGTGTGCTGTGGAGGGGGGGGAATAAAAGGCTAGTGTTACTCAGAAAGGGAGGAGGAGGTTTAAGAGGAATGGCAATGTGGTTGGGTGGTGCAAGCCAGTTTGGGTCATACAATGTCTGTACCTGTGACTGAGCAAAAGAATAGTCCATTATGACACTCAGTCAGTCATGTAAAAGTTCTTTAATGCAGCCAAGCACTACTGACTGCTGATGTCTTTTCTAAGGAAGTCACAGAAAAGGTACAAATGAGATCCATTTCTGTGTGATGAACAGGACACGCACATTCAGATCATGTCAACTGGCTGCTCAGAGAGAACATGAAGGAGAAAAAACAAATGGCAATGGGTTGTTTCTTTTGGTGCTTCCTATCACACCGCTTCAGGGCAAAGCCAAAGTAGGTATTTTATCCTGGAGCTTTGAATTCATCTGTATCACCCAAGACCAACATGCTTCGTCATCTGGAATGTTCTCCTCTGTAAAGTAATCAATTTGTCAATATTCTTTCTGCAGTATTACATCCATAAAGTATGCCCCTTCACTCTCCAGTTGGATTGACAAGTCTATTAGATGCTGTGAGTAGGATAGTTACTGAGTACTTTTCTCAGCTTGTCTATTGCACTGTCTCCAACACTCTCTAGGATTTCAAATATCTCCCCCTTTCTCTATTAGACATGGAAGTAAATTCTGAGCCAGCCACACAGTGGCTTGTTTTAAAGTCCTACTGAGCCTGCCAGATACAGTGGAATTCTCCTTTAGTCTTAGCATTCTAGAGGAAGAGCTTGGTGAATCCCTGTGAGCTTAAAGCCAGCATGATCTACATAGCAAGTTTCATGTGAGCTAGGACTGCATAAGTGAAACCCTGTCAAAAACAAAATGCAACAAAATTAAGTCCTACCGGACAAAATTGCTTAAGGCACGAAAATAAATGAACAATTGCTAAATTCAATTTAGCCAACCAACATAGTTTGTATGCTTTATAGAGTACATTTCAATTCAGGAGTTTCCACATAAAAATATAGACTTATACCACTTCTTTACAAATATTTCAGAAAACCCAGTAATATTGGACCTTACTCTCATTTGACAGCACTGAGAAACAGCAGTATGTAGCAATTCACTTCCTCTATTGCTTGGGATCCTTGGTCTATATCATTCATATATAGTACTTGTTTGGATTCTATAAGCACTTGAGAATTCATTGGAGGGTTGCTTATTGTTTGGATTCAGCCATCCAAATACTTTTCTTCTTATTTATTATTTTCATCTTCAGCAGAGAACAGGTTGCTGGAGTTTGTTTCCTAAATAGTGAATGCTCATTTTTTTAAAAGGCTGCACAAAAGCATTTGTTTATGAATGATTCACTGGGTGAATAAGTCAAATCATGTTGGATTTCTCCTTTCATTCCTTTTTAAATTCTTAGTAATTTAGTCTCTCTTTAACCTTCTTAAGGTAGAGCGCGGCTCACCCCAGGGACCCTATTCCATTATCTCGCTCATCTTCTCTCATTCCTTTCTTGCTTCTTCCATTATCACCTGATCTG
This sequence comes from Apodemus sylvaticus, assembly GCF_947179515.1. NCBI lineage: Eukaryota > Metazoa > Chordata > Mammalia > Rodentia > Muridae > Apodemus > Apodemus sylvaticus. The sequence continues at coordinate 99,992,176 of NC_067495.1, read as the reverse complement.
CATCTTCACCTTCTAAGACCCAAATCTCCCAACTTATCTGATTACTTCAACTAGTCTCTGCACAAATGCCACATGAAAATAAAGGGGCAAATCCTACAAAATTGCAAACAGCCACATAAACTATGCTGTAGGAAATAAAACTATTAGCTATGGGCACATTGAGCAAATGATCTAAACATGCAATTGTTTATGTTTTCTGGTCTACCTTATTATATATTCATGTGCCGCTTTGGAGGAAATAAAAAGAAATTTATAATGATGTTCTACAAGTATGCTGTGATTTATATGATAAATGTGTTACAGGGACCTGCATTTTAGACAAATCCCATTTTGATGCAATAAGAAAGCTATTTGGGAAAATATTATTGAAAATGTTTCATATGAAAAAACATTTCATTATCAAAGGTTAACTTTCTAACTTATCATTTTTAAATATCTGGACATTTTAAAACTTGATCTACTTCAATTAGCCAGCACTTAACATTTGTTTTATTGAAGACATGTTTTTTAGATTCATAAATTTTCAAATAACAGTGGGGAGAGAGCCTTCTAAAATGGATAATCTTATAAAACATGTACACTTGCAGCATACCATTTTACCTTAACCTACATGATTTTACAATTAACAAATACTATTATTCCCATATTAAAATTTCTGCTCCGTGTCTTTATGCTACTAGATTCAAAACAAGTATGAGTAGGTTTTGTTTTTATGTGATGCCAACCTTGGATTTTGAATTATGGGAAGAAAATAATTGTAATTACTATCATGATGCTGACTGTACAAAGCATATACTACTAAAAAAAAACAAAAAAGGAATCAGCTTTCATATAGCAACTCAAACTTCTATACCTAGAAACCACTTTCAAAAATAACATTTAAATTTTTAAGTAAATATATATCTTCCTATCTTCTCATATGACTGTCACAGACTGACCTGGAAATAATAGTGAAAGAATCTCTGAATGATTTTTCTGGCTCTCTAGGGTTTCTCTCTCTCTCTCTCTCTCTCTCTCTCTCTCTCTCTCTCTCTCTCTCTGTGTGTGTGTGTGTCTCTCTCTTTCTCTCTCATAGTGAAATTTTATTGAATAAATAACTGATTTCATTGAGTTTGCTTTGCCCACCTATGCACTTGCCATGTTTCCACCTGAGTTTGCATGTTCACTTTTCATAGTTGAAGGGAAATGATTTCAGACCTGTAAGAATGTGTTTATAGTATGTATGTAAACTGTAACATAGGAAATCAAATCTATAATTTTGGCCTTCTTAATAAAAAAAAATCCTCTTTTCTAGCATTCTCTTTCAAAGCATTCTTGATCCTTGAGAGGTATAGAACAGAAGTGCCTCGACACAAAGACAATTTGTTACTTATGTACTAAATTGGAATCTTGTAGAAGGGTCTGAGAATCCGAATTTAAAGATTCTCATATTTACCCTCCCTGCTTCTTTCCACATGATTCTGATACACATTAACTTTTGAGATCCCCTGCATAGTAGTCAATGAATTATTAAGCCCATACTTTAATTATATAAAATTTAGCACATGTAAATTAAAGTGATATAAATGTATACAATAAGCAATCCTAGCTGTGTTTTTTCTGGGATCTGGATAAAACTAAAGACAAAAATTGTTCTCACCAAAATCCATTAAATGAAACTGTAAAGAAAGCTTAATGTCTGCTTTATTATAGTTCAGCTTAAAACCAAGCCAACTACTATAATGTCATAAACTTCAATAAATGATTGCCAAACACAAGGGCTTAGCATGAATCTGATAAGAATCTGTGGTTATGGTCAAAGTGACCATGTCTTGTTCATGGTCAGGTCACTTATTAATGATAAGTCTGTGATTGAATCTTCTGCCATGAATGTGTCATGGAGTTTTAGTTCACATTGAAAAACTCAGAAACTAATCAAAAGCAGACCTTTGCAACTTAGCATTAGTCCAACATGGTAGTTACTTTGAAAACTCATACAGAGAAAGAGCATGAAATTCTAATACAAAGAACTATTTACAATTTCACAGGAGGAGATTTGCAATTTGAAGCTAAGAAATAAAATGGTTATTTATTAAGATGGAATGTGAATTAGTGAATTGAAGCTTGGAGCTTAAAAATTTACCTGAATATTTTAGTGTTATGTCAAAATTCAGAGACTCTCAGGACATCCTATTTTAATACTAACCCTAAAAGATCAGGCAGAGATGAACAAAAGTAGTCATTTTTTAAATCACTTAAAATTAGCAAGTATATGTAATCATTAATGAATTAGATGATGGCACCATTAGGTAATTAGATAGGCAAGACTTAAGTACATTACTCTTAAGACTATTAATGCAACTTCTGAATGTCAACTTCTCAATGCTACAAAATCAAAAGCTTATTGAATGCCAAGATGATTCCACAGAAAAGGTCCATACCTAACATCATGTAATGGATCATAATAAAATATTGTATACAATTACTGACATGTTATTTGTATAAGGCATCTTATATAATGTAAATTAATTTTGCATTTACCTGAGTCTCATCTCTAAGTTGTTTCATTATTTATAGGTAAATATCCAAAAATTTTAAGAACTGAATTATGAGTGACTTCTGGTCCAAACATTTTAGGTAAGAACTACCCAACTGGTTTACAGGTAAATTAACCAAGATTTGCAGATGAACAAAGAAAAGTGAGCTATTATCACAACATTTCTTGGGATGTACCATATCTCTTGTGAAAAATATTATCATAGGTTTAGATTCCATCCTATGTGGTTGAGGTCAATTCCTAAAGTATCTACCTGGTAAGAGTATTCTGTGACAGTATTTTAAATTCCGTTGGGCTCCTACTCATTTGTTCTTTCTCTCACTTGGAGTTGTTTTATCCAAGAACCCTAACATAAAGAATTTTGTGTAAATGAAGTTCAACAGATTTCATTCCAAAACTCTTCAAAAATCCCCAATCTAAAAGTAGTTGTTGCCTACTTTTCACAAAGAGATTTCACACGAGTTAAGTCAACATCTCAGAATGGTTCCAGCATCTTTTCAAAGTTCTACATTCACAATCAGCAGCAGCTTGAAGAATTAAGAACGTTTCATAACAGCAGAGGACACATAGGCAGCCAATGAGCCCTTGACCTCTAATCACACATGTTCTACATATATCTTTTTTTCACTGGCACTTATTAATAGTGATATTGCCAACAGCTTGATTTGCTGCCAATTTTATGTGTATGGGAAGTTGTCTCTTTGAACAAAACTCTTTTTCATCAAATCAAGTTGTACTTAAAATTTCATTTGTTATATTGTGGTTGAACGAGATCCTACCTGTAACTTTCAATTCTGTTGTTCGTCTTACAAGTTTTCCTTCATATTTAAGTTCGCATGTATAATTTCCTCCGTCCTCTTCTTGAACTTCTTGGATGAGAAGAGCATTTCCCTTCTGTATTATTATGCTTCTCCACATTTTTGGCTTGCATTCCTGCAGGGAAAATAGTCATAAGTGAAAAATAAATATTCACACGCCTAAGACTTAGAATTGGCAAGGTAAAATTGCATGGTTGTATTCTTCCACATGCTTTTCCAAATGTGTAACTAAGAAGTTTAAACAATGTCCAGGCAATATCTTAGATGCATATTATTGCATCCAGTTCAAATATCATTAGTTACAACATCAGGAGTCACTTTAAAACTTGACTCCTAAAGCAACTGGACTTCAGAGGTACTAAGCAAAATCAGAAAAGCAAGCAAGCTCACAGTATGCAAAACTCACAAAGTAATGTTAAGTGTTCCTAAATATTATTTTAATGTCCTGTTCTTTCTAATTGATATGGGCCTTTCCTAAGAGTCCCAAGGGCCAATGGTTCTTTTGGCCATGTAGCATATTTGATGGGAATCTGAAGTATCACAAAGCATTTATTGGCTTTTACAGTAACATTGAAGTATGCAAGTGTTTTATTAGATATTCTCTGTTGTTAAAAACTCAAATACACAACAACCCCTCAAAACAAACAAACAAACAAACAAACAAACAAAATACTGATATCTCAGACTCTCCTTACTTGTGGTCAAAGGTGATAGAATGGAATCTAGAAAATCAGAGTTCAGAATTTCCTTAGAAACCCAGAAAATGAAGATGAACTTTGGTATAGTAACAGCAGAGAGAAATCAACTACTTTCTGTGTGAATTTATTGATACATGAAAAAAAAGAAGAAATTTTTATTTTCGAAACAAATTCTCCTTTCCTTTTGATGTGAAAGTCCTGATGCTACTTTGAACTTCCCAAGAAAGGAATGTATAATCCTTTTCCAGTGAGGGACAGGTATTTAGCCACCAAGTATAGAAGAATACTCAGGCAAGTAGCTTTGATTTGGAAATTTTCTCAAACTACTTTTATATATTGCTCTAAGTCTCTCCCCTTTCAACTGGAATGTTTTAGCTAAATTGTTAGGCCGTCACTGTACAAATATTAATGGAAGCATAGCAGGTAGCTACAAAGGAGTACTGAACAGTTAAGTCAAAATTATTTTTATCATCTTTCTTCTGAGTGTCAGTTGAGGCATTTATAAAATTGATTACAAAGTGGATTATGTAGACAATAGCTGAAAGTATTTTTTCTTTTACCCACTGTAGTATATGTAACATCTGCATCTACTCTTCCTTACCCCGACATTCCATACACATATCTCAAGCACTCACAAAATGTTGAAATCTGTGTTGACTCTCAGTCCCCAGCTGTGAGTGTCCATAAACGTTTATAAATTATTTGTGAGAGCAAGTACCTATTTATTAGTTTTTCACTTTAACTATTTTTGTGATTTGGCAACAAAGCTCAAAAATTTGCACTTAAGTTCGTAGGTATAGTATTCAAGAGATATGTCTACTATAACTATCCAAACACATTTTCACATATAGAGAGTAAATAAAAGTAATACAATGGAGGACATCTAGATATAAGGCTGCTTTACTCCCTGGGGTCTTCCTGAAGAACAGTTAAGAGTCTGTCTGAAATTATATTACATAGCATGTCTGGCAAGGTTTATCACCTATATGAGATTTGCTTCTGAGCTAAACCTTGGGATATAAGGTTTCTGGGAAAATGAAGAAAAGTCTAAACAGAGAGGAAAAAAATCGGTCCAGCTGCCACTAACGTCATACAACAATAATCCACAATTATTTTCGCATTGCTTCCAACACTGATAGCCTCAGATTTCTAAAGAATCATTCTGAAGGTCATTAAACAAAAATATGGTCCCTCTGGGCATTTTGAGAGGAAGGGAAAATGAAAGCTGACCTGCTGTGCTCTCGCATAGAGGTGGTGGGGGCAGGCAAAAGCCCACACACTTATTTTATTCAAAGATAAATGGCCTCATTTTCTAATGTCATTTTGGAGGAAATTCATATGTGATTAGTTATAAGTACTTTTATATTCACTGATCACCGATTCCTCCTACCCCAATGCAGAAAGTAAAAACAAAATATGTAGAAGGCTTAGAAAATAGATCCTGATAAACAGACTAGCATTATTGTATGTCCTCTGAGATAAATCCCGACAGTCTTGTGTACTTTCTTACTTGCCATTTAGACATATAAATGACTCCTTGTATCTAGCTGAAGTAGGTGTGTCTTTGTAAAACTGCAGCTTGTGGAAATGTCTTAAAGTCATCTCATTCCTCTTCAGGCCATGTGGTGCAAAACAAAACTATGTTTGGGTGATCATATTTCCAGGCTGAAATTCAGAGTTTACCCAACTTTTTAAAGTCTCAGTTCTACACTTTCAATTATGGAGACAATATTAAGTACCATCTGATTTGCCATTACCCAAAGGCAGAATTTTTATCCACCACAGTCTTAGGCGAAGGTACCGTAGGTACAGAGAATGTTTCCATTTCTAAACCTTTTTTGATCCTGCATCATATCCCTCTAGAATCTGGTGTTCTGTTTAATAAGTGATAGAGCTAATGGACTGATCAGATAAAAATAAATCCTTGCTAATTGTTTAACTATGTGTCAGCACCATAATACTTAAGCTGCCTGAATATGCACAGCTTTTTTCAGGGTACTCTAACACTAGTCTTAGTAGATTGGTGGAGGAACTGTATTTTGGTTGGTGGGGCCCTTAGCAAGTTACCTTTACCACATGAATGAATGACTCCATCTGATTCCATCTCTCTACCATTCAGAAAGTTGTTTTCTTAGACAGTTTATCTGGGTCTATGTGTTTGTATAAAATTGCAGATGTTTTTCTAGGCCCCAATTCCACTTATTTGAAATATTTCTTCTCTAAGCTACTGTCTGCTATGGTTAATAGTGCCCCTACATCATTTCTGTCCCTTCCTTGCCTAGTGAACATATGCCACATTTCACTGTCTCATCCGTACTTCCTTATGACAGACCATTGTGTGAACAAAGTTTCAAGTGCACAGATCAAGTCTCAGAATAGCTGTTCTTCTAAAAATAGTTTGGAAAAACACCAAGGAATCAAATAATTAAAAGTTATGAATATTTACATTGTCTGTTTTTTCTACTAGGTATTGGTCCTGATACTATTGAAATAAACTGCATTAATTTGAAGATTTATACAAGTTGTTTCCCTCCAAGTTCTTTAGCATCCAGCTTCATTTTATAGTTTGGTTCTCCCCTCATGGAGCAGGTTTTTGTAAAATGTTCATGCAAAATCAACATAATGCCAGTCTATAAGCTTCAGTTTCTTTCCCTTTGGACATAGATATCACATATAAGCAGTTGCCGGATTGGGAGACTTGAATGCACAAAAGAGACATCTGTTTACATAGTCTCTTGATATTAACCTGTGGACTAACTCATTTGGATATTGGAATTTTTGTCATGAAACAGCCACCACTGTACTCATAACCCATTTATGAGGTATCACCCTCATAACCATGGAAGTGTTTTAATCAATGTGTTATGGTGGGCATGTGTAGGGAGCTGCTTGCCCGTTAACTGTTGTTAACTGTCGTTAATTGTCGTTAACTGTTAACAAGTCCTTATTTGGGTGGAGCCTGTTGAGTCTTGCGCCTTCCACGTGGATACAACCTATCAGCAATGCCCACATGGCTAAGCCTGATTGGCTGGCTATTAGTATTTAAGGGCTGGGCTGATTCTCTCGGGGTCAGAAGAAGGAGAAGAAGGAGAAGAAGTACAAGGGTCCTGAGTAAACTGCTTGAAGAAGATCTTCCTGTGTTGCGTCATTCCTTGCCGGCGAGGGTGGATGCAACAGGCATGGTTAATTTACTGCCATTCAGAACAAACAATTCATTCCTTACATGCAGAAGACCAGGATGGGTGATTTAAATATCTCACCTGATTCTAAGGATTGATAACAAAGCAGCTATGTGAACCAAGGCACATCAGTAACTTCTGATCTTCAAGTCACATATATCGGAATATGTAAACCTCCCACCGCCCAGGATGACTCCCCCCTTTCACCTGACTTTGTGTTATCCCTTGAGGCATCTATACCTCTGGCTGATGGTCTCTGGGAAGCCCACATTTCTGCTATATAAGCATAGAACAGATGGCTCTGACCACAAGTACAAATTGGGAATGAACCTCAACCTTATATGCCATACCTCTACTACACCTCAAAAATCTGGAATACCTTACTCCAGGAGTCTTTTACCTTTAATGTTCTAAATATCATGCCATACCTTCATTCTTTTTTTTTTAATTTTTTTTATTTACATTGCAAATGATTTCCCCTTTTCTGGGTCCCCATTCCCCACAAGTCCCATAAGCCCTCTTCCGTCCCCCTGTTCCTCCATCCACCCCTTCCCACTTCCCTGTTCTGGAATTCCCCTATACTCTTGCACTGAGTCTTTCCAGAACCAGGGGCCACTCCTCCAATCTTTTTGGACATCATTTAATTTGTGGATTATATCCTGGGTATTCAAAGTTTCTAGGCTAATATCCACGTATCAGTGAGTGCATACCATGATTGATCTTTTGAGATTGGGTTACCTCACTTAGTATGATGTTCTCCAGCTCCATCCATTTCTCTAAAAATTTCATGAATTCATTGTTTCTAATGGCTGAATAGTACTCCATTGTGTAAATATACCACATTTTTTGTATCCATTCCTCCACTGAAGAACATCTAGGTTCTTTCCAGCTTCTGGCTACTACAAATAGGGCTGCTATGAACATAGTGGAGCATGTGTCCTTATTGCATGCTGAAGAATCCTCTGGATATATGCCCAGTAGTGGTATAACAGGGTCCTCAGGAAGTGACATGCCCAGTTTTCTGAGGAACCGCCAGACTGATTTCCAAAGTGGTTGCACCACCTTGCAATCCCACCAGCAGTGGAGGAGTGTTCCTCTTTCTCCACATCCTGGCCAGCACCTGCTGTCTCCTGAGTTTTTGACCTTAGCCATTCTGACTGGTGTGAGGTGAAATCTCAGGGTTGTTTTGATTTGCATTTCCCTAATGATTAATGATGTTGAACATTTCTTAAGGTGTTTCTCAGCCCATACCTTCATTCTTAATGTTGATATTAATATCCCAGAGTCATAAAGAATTAAAGCTCTAGATTTGAACACTTAAAGATACCAGTTTTGTGTTTTTGAGCAGTTGCTGCACTTATTTTTTTTAAAAATTGGGCTAGCAATATTTATTTAGATAATAAAGATTAAATGAGGCAATGAATGACAATGTATATTATAACATATCACATGCTAAAAGTGTGTAATAAATACAATTTTTTTTTTTGGTATTTTTCGAGACAGGGTTTCTCTGTGTAGCCCTGGCTGTCCTGGAACTCACGTTGTAGACCAGGCTGGCTTCGAACTCAGAAATCCTCCTGCCTCTGCCTAACAAGTGCTGGGAATAAAGGCATGTGCCACCACTGCCTGGCCACAATTATTCTATTGCTGTTAACTCAGTAGTCTTTTTTACAGATTAAATATTCATCAATTACTGAATACCAAAGGAATTAACATTTCCATAGGACTCTACAAATAACATTTTAAATAGTTACATTTCTAGAGCCAGGGCCATCTTTTTCAGTCTCATGAAAGAGGGTTTAGCCATCAATCTCATTATTATAAACAGAACACCGCTAAACCTACTGAAGCTCCACAGGTCTCAGATTCCTCAGAGAGTTGATGTCATGGTGGAAACCTCTTCCCCAAGCATGGAACAGCAGAGAATCATAGCTATTAGTGAAAATAACTGGAGCAAGTGACAGAACATTAAAGCTCCCCCTAGCCTCTGAATTGTGCAAAGAAAAATAGCCCCTCCAACATTCCTGGGCTTCCCTGTTTGATAGCAAAAAATAAGAGTAAAGATCAAAGGTCTGTATATTTGCCAAGATGCTAAGACCCAATCACAAAATCATGGAATACTTCCCCTACTTTGTACTATATTGGCAACGTGATAAGGCTCCTGTATTTCCTGTAATTCACAATTATGGAGCCATTCAGATGACTCATGAGGTAAAGGTAATTGCCACAAGCCTATTGACCTGAATTCATTCCTAAGAACCATATGGTTGAAACAGAGAACCAACTTCCACCAACCATACTCTAATCTCCATACATGTGCTACGGCAAGTATGTGTACCCCCCCAACACACAAATAACTAAATATATTATAAAAACATTCTAAGGATAATGTGGGATTACAGCTGAAGTAATGCTATGACTTGGGTCTTATTTTGAAGAAACTTCTTGGAAAAAATGAAAAAAGAAAAAAAAAGAAAAAAAAAGACCAGAGGTACATCAAGAACAAACACACCACTTTAAGATTCCAGTACCCACAATTACACTGAGCAATAAACAGAGATTGTTAGCCAGAAGTAATCTAAAATTAATTAAAATCTTATTATACTCTATTGTCTATAAGGTAGTATATTGCATTGTTAACCAAAAATTATAAGACACACCTATAATATTAAAAAATGTCCTGGAAAATATCTTCAGATTTATATGTTAGATTTTTATTTTTGCAAACCTGGGGAGTAAAATAAGTATGATTTAAATGACCATGCTATTTAAAATATATTCATGATTCTAGTGGAAAAATGGCACCATTTAATGATAATGTAGACAGTTTGGGAAAGAATAAATAATGTTAAAAATCAAAACAGTGGGACAGGAATAAAGGAGGTCTGTGTTATTAAACAATCCCTAACTACACTCAAATAATTGTCTTATGCACATTGATAAGTATAGTTCTCTTCCCTCATCAAGAAAACCTCTCTTTGCAATAGACAGATTATTATAGAAAAATCATTATGTAACAAAATATAGAGATGTGAAGTCCAGTCTGAACTGACACGCCTATAACAAAACTCCTGCACTTAAATAAAGCTCAGGGGTCACTAAAAAAAAGGGAGCAGAAAGACTAGCAACCAGAGGAATAGGAAACCTTCCATGGGATTGTATCTTCAAATGCCAAATGCACTACACTTATGAGGTCTCATCAACATGGTTACCTAAATATGACCTGAACAAGGACTGTACTGACAGACATACTAAAGTAGACAGGTAAAGGTGATGAACCCTCAACTCTACACACTCACACATACACTACACACCGCACACCACACACGGCACCTGCACACCTCACACATACACACTCACTCACACAAAACCAACAAAGCCAAAAGATAAATAAATAAATAAAAAATACTACAGGAAACAAAGGAATATTGAGAGTGGAAGAAATAGTCTTACTCTGGGAAGAACACATCAATTCAAATAGCCAATGTTCATTTTTGAGAATATACATGCAAGAATTACTATACATGGTATATTTACGTATGTAAATATGTATGTATACAAACTAATACATATGTATATAACTGTCATTAAAGAAAAATAGACTATGACTTTGAAAGACAGCAAAGAAAGTATATTGGGGGTTTAAATGGAATAAAAGAAAATGGAAATGATCTAATTATAATTTTAAAATTAAAATGTTTTAAAAAACAAATCAGAAAATCAAAATCAAATTTAGTTTTATCTACATTTACACAAAAAAGACAGAGACAAATATCCCACAGCTGGTGAATAGTCAAATGGTTCTTTCCTCATAACAAAAGTATCTTTTATTTAACTCTGTACCCCATTTTTTAATAGGGTTGTTTGGTTTTCTGGAGTCTAACTTCTTGAGTTCTTTATATATCTTGGATATTAGCCCTCTATCTGATGTAGGATTGGTGAAGATCTTTTCCCAATTTGTTGGTTGCCGATTTGTCCTCTTGATGGTGTCCTTTCCCTTACAGAAACTTTGTAATTTTATGAGGTCCCATTTGTCAATTCTTGATCTTAGAGCATATGCTATTGGTGTTCTGTTCAGAAACTTCCTCCCTGTACTGATGTCCTCAAGGGTCTTCCCCAGTTTCTTTTCTATTAGCTTCAGAGTGTCTGGCTTTATGTGGAGGTCCTTGATCCATTTGGATTTGAGCTTAGTACAAGGAGACAAGGATGGATCAATTCGCATTCTTCTGCATGCTGACCTCCAGTTGAACCAGCACCATTTGTTGAAAAGGCTATCTTTTTTCCATTGGATGTTTTCAGCCTCTTTGTCGAGGATCAAGTGACCATAGGTGTGTGGGTTCATTTCTGGATCTTCAATCCTGTTCCATTGATCCTCCTGCCTGTCACTGTACCAATACCATGCAGTTTTTAACATAATTGCTCTGTAGTATTGCTTGAGGTCAGGGATACTGATTCCCCCAGATTTTCTTTTGTTGCTGAGAATAGTTTTAGCTATCCTGGGTTTTTTGTTATTCCAGATGAATTTGATAATTGCTCTTTCTAACTCTGTGAAGAATTGAGTTGGGATTTTGATGGGTATTGCACTGAATCTGTATATTGCTTTTTGCAAAATGGCCATTTTAACTATATTGATTCTACCGATCCATGAGCATGGGAGGTTTTCCCATTTTTTTGAGGTCTTCTTCCATTTCCTTCTTCAGAGTCTTGAAGTTCTTGTCATACAGATCTTTCACATGTTTGGTAAGAGTCACCCCAAGATACTTTATACTGTTTGTGGCTATTGTGAAGGGGGTCATTTCCCTAATTTCTTTCTCAGCCTGCTTATCCTTTGAGTATAGGAAGGCCACTGATTTGCTTGAGTTGATTTTATAACCTGCCACTTTCTCACCTGAAGAACTTCAGATGGCAGAAAAGCATCTTAAAAAATACTCAACTTCATTAGTCATTAGGGAAATGCAAATCAAAACAACCCTGAGATTTCACCTTACTCCAGTCAGAATGGCTAAGATTAAAAATTCAGGAGACAGCAGGTGTTGGAGAGGGTGTGGAGAAAGAGGAACACTCCTCCACTGCTGGTGGGGTTGCAAATTGGTACAACCACTCTGGAAATCAGTCTGGCGGTTCCTCCGAAAACTGGGCACCTCACTTCCAGAAGATCCTGCTATACCACTCCTGGGCATATACCCAGAAGACTCCCCACCATGTAATAAGGATACATGCTCTACTATGTTCATAGCAGCCCTATTTATAATTGCCTGATGCTGGAAAGAACCCAGATATCCCTCAACTGAAGAGTGGATGCAAAAAATGTGGTATATCTACACAATGGAGTACTATTCAGCCATTAGAAACAATGAATTCATGAAATTCTTATGCAAATGGATGGAGCCAGAGAACATCATACTAAGTGAGGTAACCCAGACTCAAAAGTTGAATCATGGTATGCACTTACTAATAAGTGGATATTAACCTAGAAAACTGGAATACCCAAAACATAATCCACACATCAAATGAGATACAAGAAGAAAGGAGGAGTGGCCCCTGGTTCTGGAAAGACTCAGTGAAACAGTATTCGGCAAAACCAGAACGGGGAAGTGGGAAGGGGTGGGTGGGAGGACAGGGGGAGAGAAGGGGGCTTATGGGACTTTCGGGGAGTAGGGGGCTAGAAAAGGGGAAATCATTTGAAATGTAAATAAAAAATTATATCGAATAAAAAAAGAATACAAAAAAATATATAAGCTTACATATAATTATATTTCAATTTATATTTACATTTACATTTATTATGTTATATATTTAATATATACATTTATATATATAAATATATATGATATATTTTAAAATATCACCCCTAAATATATGATATAAAATTATATATTATATATATAGTAATGTATACATTTACATTTATATTTGCATATATGTGTAATTTTATGTTTACACATGTAAATATACATATATACCCATACACACACATATATACATATATGTATATATATAAAAAAGTATCTTTTAAAGTAATAAAATCAAAATTAGTTAAGTTAAGGATTGAATACTTTTATGGCTAAAAAATACACAAATTTACTGCATGTTCAACAGTTATTTAACATTATCAAGCATTTTAGCTAGATATTTCATTACCAAAATAAATAATAATAATGGTTCTTTGGGTTGTTGTACAATGAGGTCTTAAGAACAATTTTAGGCTTTAAAAATAGTCACAGGTAAACAAAAATGAAATAAAATAAAACAAAATAAAATAAATATGAGTGATGATATTTATAGCTAATCATTGCTAAACTATTTGCCTATAAAATTAAGACTTTATTATCCATATGAATTCTTTACTTTTGGAGAACTCAGTGCATATATATATATTATTTATACAATTTTATCCTCTGCAGCCTCTCTCCAAATCCTATCAACTGCCCCCCCATCATTACTCCTCAAATTCATGGCCTCATAGTGTGTTTATGTGTACATATATACATATGCATATACATATATATATATATGCATATACATACACACACACACACACACACATATATATATATATATAAACTTGGTAAGTCATTTGTTGCAGCTCATATGTGTACACATTTAGAGCTGACTGTTTGGGACTGAATAAACTTTACAGGGATTTGTCTCTGAAGAAGACTGATTCTCTCTCTGGTAGTGCATATAATTGCTTATAGCTCATTATCTGGGGATAATGTTTTGTGAGATTTCCCCCATTCATGTTGGTATTGTGATGTTGTTTTAGTAGAAAAGTTTAGGGGCAAAAAAACCCCCACTTTTCTGCAGCAGAGACCATTAGACCATTACAGAAAACCACTGTAGGTTAAGATGTAGAACTCAACAGACCATAGTGTGCCCAACCCCATGGGGCACACAAACAACACAACTTCTAAACATAAAGCTCAGGAAAAAGCCTGGAAAAAATGGAAGAAAGATAGGAGTCAGAATAACAGGATGGCTGCCAAGAGATAGTGTCTCCTATAGAGAAACTGTACCCAGGAAATCCCAACAATATGGTAATCTAAACAGATCTTGAAAATTGAAAGAATGATTTTTTTTCTTTTCAGACAAGGTCTATCTACACAGCTCTATTTCTAGACCTGGAACTAACTGTGCAAAGCAAGCAAGCTATAAATTTACAGAGATCCCTCTGCATCTGCTCCCTGAGTTGATCAGATCTTGTCCTAATCCTGATATTTTAGCTGAATATGTTTTTCATATTTGCTACTACCTGATACAATCAATCCCCTTTTATGAATGACTTTTCTAATATGTTCTTGAGAGTTTATACATATGTATATGTATTTGTGTGTGTGTGTGTGTGTGTGTGTGTGTGTGTGTGTGTGTGTGTGTGTGTGAACCCAGGAAATCTATAAATGTGTTTTTCAGTTCAAAGTTCTTAAATTTTTCACTTTAAACTGTCTTGGTTTTCCATGAAGAAATAAACTTTAACTCTTGTTAACTTAGGTCATATTTCATATTCTTCCATAAATTAGATTTACTTACATCTCTTCCAATGTTAGTAAAGTTTTGAGTGTCTTACAATTTGTCACTGTTGTAAATGAGGTATTTCTATTTTTCTCTATTATATATTTAACTTGTAATTGGAAAACAAAATATAATGAAAAGTTTCAGTGATCTATCATATTGAATTACTTCATTTTCTATTTTTGTTTTGTGGTTGTTGTATCCCTTGGGATATCTAAATATCAAATAATCAAAAATTAGTATATTTTATATCATTGGTTTTGAAATTTATATAGCACATTTCATATAAGTCTGTTATATCAGTTATGAAGTTAAAACTTATATTTAATGATAGTCCCAACAGAGAGCATTCCTATTGTGTATTTCAGGGCAAAATGATATATTCATGTTAACTAGAATTAATATTGAAATGCTTGATTAATAAAAATGAAACATTTTTAAAATCCACAAGTACAAGAATATTAAATAAATAAAGTACCCTCCATCCTATGAACTATTAAGAAATAAATTAGGTCTGGGAATGTGGATGTCCCTCAGTGACACAGCATATGTCCTGAGTTTAATCCTCACTACTAGAAAGAAAATAAATAGGGTGAAAAATTTGACCATAGAAAAATATTCATGTTTGTATGTAATGTAGAGTACTGAAGACTAGTATATGCCCCAGGATACTGTTTTTATAAAAAATGGGGGTAAATAAAATGTATTTGTATAGGTATGCAAATAACTATGACTTATAGAGAGAATATGTGTGTTTGACTTCAAGTAAAGTTTATACATATTGAGAAGAAAAAGCTAGTGAAGACAGGAGGCAGGGGAGCAGAATGCAATATGCAAATGATTTATGTTGCTGATATGGTTAAACACAGTGGAAGGAAAAGATAGAAATGTATTTATAGACATGCATATTGATTTGTTTCTCAAAATGATCTGTTTGTAAGTACACACACACACACACACACACACACACAGAGAGAGAGAGAGAGAGGGGGGGGGGGATTAAACATAAATATTCCTTAACAAAAATTCTTAGAAGTGCTTTGAATTTTAAATTATTTTAGATTCTGACATGTTACCATATACCAAACAGGTAGTCTTGAATACAGAGACCAAAGGTAAGTACAAAATTCACTTATGAATACTTTAAAGACAACTTTATGTAGCACTTAGTAACTTTATACATGAAGCAAAAATTGTATTTTCCCACTTGTGGCAACATTGCTCAAAATGGTTCAGATTTTCAAGCAGTTCAAATGTTGACATCTTAAATTAGTGATGACCAACACGAACACATAGGTATGCACACACACTCATTTATCTTCACTGCTCTTGGAGCTTTGGGTAACATTTGAAAAAAAATTGTTAAAATAGATATTTAAGCAAGTCACTCAATCTTTTGTCCTCAGTTTCTTCATATATAGGAAGTTGAATTGGAAAAGCTGCAAGGTCCTTATATTATAATTCCTGATATTTGGTTTCACTTTCATGTTGAACAATAACAAATAGTTGCCATTCTTGCTATTTTTAGTCTCGTTTGACATTCATGATCCCTGCTTCATGATCTTGATCCCTGATTCATGATCTTGCAGAGGCATTTAGGCTTTGTTCCTGGAACAACAATCTTGATAGAAACTTGTATTTGCATTAGTGACATGGGTATGTCATGTGTGTAATATAGCTAGCTATTCAGTGGAGTGATCTTTATGGTGGTGTTGGTTTTTAGTTCAGGATTTGAGCCTAGTTACCCACCTCTTAGTTATTTGCATACCTATACAGATCTATAAGTTCTATCACATTTTATTTCTGAATAAAGTCAGATAACAACCACCAACAAATAGCTTTATATCCTTTATCTAGCTGATGGAGTTCAAATATAGGATCAACAGGATAACCATAATTGTGCTACTCTGCTATCATTGGGTTAAAATATATGTGCCACCTTTTATGAGAAAGTAAATGAGAGTTTATGTGCCAGTAGTGATCTATGCACTCTTGGGTGTCTTAAAGGAGTTAATGTTGTATAAACACTTGATCTCCTGACTTTTAGCCTTAAAGCAGTGCAAAGGAGCCTAGAACAGCTATTATGTTTGGGTCATGTAGGCATCTTACTTCTCTCTACAATATTATCATTTTCTTAGTGTATAGTCATGTAAAAAAGCTGAGTTATCTATAATGTGTTGATAAACTATTGTTTTATTTTGTTTTTTTCTTTTATTGGATATTTTCTTCATTTGTATTTCAAATGCTATTGCCTTTCCAGTTCTCCCCTCCAGAAACACCCTATCCCATCCCCCCTCCTGCTGCCTCTACCAACTCACTCACTCCTGCCTTCTCACCTTGGCATTCTCCTACACTGTGGCATCAAAGACCCTCAGGACCAAGGGACACTCCTCCCACTGATGTCCAAAAAGGCCATACTCTGTCATATATGCTGCCTGAGCCATGGGTCCCTCCATGTGTACTCTTTGGTTGGTGGTCCAGTTCCTGGGAGGTTAACACTGTTGCTCTTCCCCCCATGGGGCTGCATAACCCCTCAGATGCTTCAGTCCCTTCTCCAACTATTCCATCGAGGATCCCATACTCAGTTCAGTGGTTGGCTGTAAGCCTCTACATCTGTATCTGTAAGGCTCTGGAAAAGCCTCTCAGGAGAACTAAATCAGGCTCCTGTCAGCAAGCACTTCCTGGTATCCTCAATAGAGTCTTGGTTTGGCGACTACATATGGGATAGACCCGCAGGTGGGGCAGTCTCTGGATGGCCTTTCCTACAATCTCTGCCCTAAACTTTGTCTCCACAATTTCTCCTGTTTCCTTCCCCTTTCTAAGAAGCACTGAAGCATCCACACTTTGGTCTTCCTTCTTCTTGAGCTTCATGTACTCTAAGAATTGTATCTTTAGTATTCCAAACATTTGGGCTAATATCCACTTATCAGTGAGTACATACCATGTGTGTTCTTTTGTGATTGGGTTATCTCACTCAGGATGATATTTTCTATTTCCATCCATTTGCCTAATAATTTCATGAAGTCATTCTTTTTTTTTTAATTTTTTTTATTCGATAGAATTTATTTACATTTCAAATGATTTCCCCTTTTCTAGCCCCCCACTCCCCGAAAGTCCCCTACTCTTCCCCTGTCTTCCCACCTACCCCTTCCCACTTCCCCGTTCTGGTTTTGCCGAATACTGCTTCACTGAGCAGTTTCCAGAACCAGGGGCCACTCCTCCTTTCTTCTTGTACCTCATTTGATGTGTGGATTATGTTTTGGGTATTCCAGTTTTCTAGGTTAATATCCACTTATTAGTGAGTGCATACCATGATTCACCTTTTGAGTCTGGGTTACCTCACTTAGTATGATGAAATGACCCCCTTCACAATAGCCACAAACAGTATAAAGTATCTTGGGGTGACTCTTACCAAACATGTGAAAGATCTGTATGACAAGAACTTCAAGACTCTGAAGAAGGAAGTGGAAGAAGACCTCAAAAAAATGGGGAAACCTCCCATGCTCATGGATCGGTAGAATCAATATAGTTAAAATGGCCATTTTGCCAAAAGCAATATACAGATTCAATGCAATACCCATCAAAATCCCAACTCAATTCTTCACAGAGTTAGAAAGAGCAATTATCAAATTCATCTGGAACAACAAAAAACCCAGGATAGCTAAAACTATTCTCAACAACAAAAGAAAATCTGGGGGAATCAGTATCCCTGACCTCAAGCAATACTACAGAGCAATAGTGTTAAAAACTGCATGGTATTGGTACAGTGACAGGCAGGAGGATCAATGGAACAGGATTGAAGATCCAGAAATGAACCCACACACCTATGGCCACTTGATCCTCGACAAAGAGGCTAAAAACATCCAATGGAAAAATGATATCCTTTTCAACAAATGGTGCTGGTTCAACTGGAGGTCAGCATGCAGAAGAATGCGAATTGATCCATCCTTGTCTCCTTGTACTAAGCTCAAATCCAAATGGATCAAGGACCTCCACATAAAGCCAGACACTCTGAAGCTAATAGGAAAGAAACTGGGGAAGACCCTTGAGGAAATCGGTACAGGGAGAAAGTTTCTGAACAGAACACCAATAGCATATGCTCTAAGAGCAAGAATTGACAAATGGGACCTCATAAAATTACAAAGTTTTTATAAGGCAAAGGACACCATCAAGAGGACAAATCGGCAACCAACAAATTGGGAAAAGATCTTCACCAATCCTACATCAGATAGAGGGCTAATATCCAATATATATATATAAAGAACTCAAGAAGTTAGACTCCAGAAAACGGAACAACCCTATTAAAAAATGGGGTACAGAGTTAAACAAAGAATTCCCACCTGAAGAACTTCGGATGGCGGAGAAGCATCTTAAAAAATGCTCAACTTCATTAGTCATTAGGGAAATGCAAATCAAAACAACCCTGAGATTTCATCTTACACCAGTCAGAATGGCTAAGATTAAAAATTCAGGAGACAGCAGGTGTTGGAGAGGGTGTGGAGAAAGAGGAACACTCCTCCACTGCTGGTGGGGTTGCAAATTGGTACATCCACTCTGGAAATCAGTCTGGCAGTTCCTCCGAAAACTGGGCACCTCACTTCCAGAAGATCCTGCTATACCGCTCCTGGGCATATACCCAGAGGATTCCCCACCATGTAATAAGGATACATGCTCTACTATGTTCATAGCAGCCCTATTTATAATTGCCAGATGCTGGGAAGAACCCAGGTATCCCTCAACAGAAGAGTGGATGCAAAAAATGTGGTATATCTACACAATGGAGTACTATTCAGCCATTAGAAACAATGAATTCATGAAATTCTTAGGCAAATGGATGGAGCTAGAGAACATCATACTAAGTGAAGTCATTCTTTTTAGTAGCTGAGTAGCATTCCATTGTGTAAATGTACCACATTTTCTGTATCCATCCCTCTGTTGAGGGATATCTGGGTTCTTTAGAGGTTCTGGCTATTATTAATAAGGCTGCTATGAACATAGTGGAGCATGTGTGCTTGTTATATGTTGGAGCATCTTCTGGATATATGTCCAGGATTAGTATAGCTGTGTCCTCAGGTAGTACTATGTCCAATTTTCTGATGAACCTCTAGGCTGATTTTTAGAGTGGTTTTATCAGCTTGCAATCCCACCAGCAATAGAGGAGTGTCCTTTCTCCATATCCTTGACAGCATCTGCTGTCACCTGAGTTCTTGATCTTAACCACTCTGATTAGTGTGAGTGTAATCTCAGGGTTGCTTTGATTTACATTTCCCTGATGACTAAGGATGTTGAACATTTCCTTAGCTGCATCTCATCTCTTCAAGTTTGCTCAGTTGAGAATTCTTTAAGGTCTGTACCCAATTTTTAATAGGGTTATTTGGTTCTCTAGAGTCTAACTTCTTGAATTCTTTGTATATGTTGGTTATAAGCACTCTATCAGATAAAGTATCAGTAAAGATCTTTTCCCAATCTGTTGGTTGCAGTTTTTCCTATTGACAGTCTCCTTTGCCTATTGATAGAGGCTTTGCAATTTTATGAGAGCCTATTTGTCAATTCTTGATCTTAGAGCATAAACCATTGTTATTGTTTTCAGGAAATTTTCCCCAGTGCCCATGTATTCTAACCTTTTCCCCACTTTCTCTTCTGTTAGATTGAGTGTATCTGGTTTTACGTGGAGGTCCTTGATACACTTGGAGTTGAGCTTAGTACAAGGAGATAAGAATGGATCGATTTGCATTCTTCTACATGTTGACTGCCAGTTGAACCAGCATCAGATGTTGAAAATGCTGTCTGGAATTCGAGTAGCAGCAGCAGCAGTGGTGGCAGCAGTGGCTGGTCCAGCTGAAGGGCCATCAGCAGTGGAAACAAGGTGACACAGGGTCCAGTTAGGCCCTGCGCCCACAACCACTGACCTTCGCTAGCCAGCCGGGCTGCAAGCAGCTGCGGATTTACAGTGCCTTTCACCGCACAGAAGCCACTTCAGAACTCTGCCTCCCACCAGTCAGGAGAGACTTACCTCCATCTTGGTTCTTGGACTCCAGAGAGATCAGACAGACTGAGGTATGCAAATATAACCCGAGGCCAACATCATGGGGGTCTAAGCCCGAAGGGCATTGGCCTGCACCCAGGCCCTGGGCTGTTCGGGGGCGGGGGGGGGGGGGAACATCGGGGTGCCAACCCAGCCAGGAGGTTTTTTGCCTGGGCCCAGCGCGCTCGCCACCATTTTGCCTACAGGACGCCAGAGAGCTCTAGCAGGCAAAGCCGGCTAACAGGCATAGCCCTAGGCTAACATAGTGAGGGTCTAGGCCCCAACAGGCTCTGGATTGACCCTTGAGGACATCGGTACAGGGGGAAAGTTTCTGAACAGAACACCAATAGCTTATGCTCTAAGATCAAGAATTGACAAATGGGACCTCATAAAATTACAAAGTTTCTGTAAGGCAAAGGACACCATCAAAAGGGCAAATCAGCAACCAACAAATTGGGAAAAGATCTTCACCACATCAGATAGAGGGCTAATATCAAATATATATAAAGAACTCAAGAAGTTAGACTCCAGAAAACCAAATAACCCTATTAAAAAATGGAGTACAGAGTTAAACAAAGAATTTTCACCTGAAGAACTTTGGATGGTGGAGAAGCATCTTAAAAAATGCTCAATTTCATTAGTCATTAGGGAAATGCAAATCAAAACAACCCTGAGATTTCACCTTACATCAGTCAGAATGGCTAAGATTAAAAATTCAGGAGACAGCAGATGTTGGTGAGGATGTGGAGAAAGAGGAACACTCCTCCACTGCTGGTGGGGTTGCAAATTGGTACAACCACTCTGGAAATCAGTCTGGTGGTTCCTCCGAAAACTGGGCACCTCACTTCCAGAAGATCCTGGGGCATATACCCAGAAGATTCCCCAGCATGCAATAAGGATGCATGTTCCACTACGTTCATAGCAGCCCTATTTATAATTTCCAGAAGCTGAAAAGAACCCAGGTATCCCTCAACAGAAGAGTGGATGCAAAAAATGTGGTATATAAACACAATGGAGTACTATTCAGCCATTAGAAACAATGAATTCATGAAATTCTTAGACAAAAGGATGGAGCTGGAGAACATCATACTAAGTGAGGTAACCCAGACTCAAAAGATGAATCATGGTATGCACTCACTAATAAGTGGATATTAACCCAGAAACCTGGAATACGCAAAACATAATCCATACATCAAATGAGGTACAAGAAGAACAGAGGAGTGGCCCCTTGTTCTGGAAAGACTCAGTGAAGCAGTATAGGGCAAAACCAGAACAGGGAAGTGGGAAGGGTTGGGTGGGAGGGAAAACAGTAGGAGGGAAGGGGACTGATGTGACTTTCGGGGAGTGGGGGTCTAGAAAACAGGAAATCATTTGAAACGTAAATTAAAAATATATCGAATAAAAAAAATTGAGGTAAAAAAAAATGCCATCTTTTTCCACTGCATGGTTTTAGCTCCTTTGTCAAAGATCAAGTAACCATAGGTGTGTGGGTTTATTTCTGGGTCTTCAATTCTACTCCATTGATCTACCTGCCTGTCACTGTACCCATACCATGCACCTTTTTTTTTTTATCACTATTGCTCTGTAGTACATCTTGAGGTTAGGGATGATTATTCCCCCAGAAGTTCTTTTACTGTTTAGAATAGTTTTTGCTATCCTGTTTTTTGTTGTTGTTGTTGTTGTTGTTGTTATTTCAAATGAATTTGAGAATTTCTTTTCTTGTCTCATTGAAGAATTGTGTTGGAATTTTGATGGAGATTGCATTGAACCTGTAGATTGCTTTTGGCAATATGGTCATTTTTACTATATTAATCCTGCTAATCCACAAGCATGGGAGATCTTTCCATCTAGGTGTTGAAAAACTATTAAGTCTTTGTTCTAAGTTTTTCCTTTGGTGAAAAACATGCATGTTTATTGCCTTTGACTCAATACAATGATTTTATTAGTCTTAAGTAGAACCTATTCTTACAGGTTTTGATTGAAACATATCCTTCTTAGAGCATTGAGAAGAGCCAGTTTATTTATATATTACCTCCAGGAGAATGGTACCATTCATTTACTTTGGTCACTAAACCATTGCCAGTTCCTAGTATGCTGTTTCACCCAGTTTGTTAGTCAGAAAGTAAGCATTGAGCCAATGATCTACTGAATGAATGAATGAATATGAAATCATTTATTCTCAGTCAGTATCAATTATAAATAATGAGAAACATGCATAATTAGACGGGCCTAGGGAAAACAAAAAAAATTCAACCTGCCATCTTTTTCTTCATTAACATTGGGCTATCAATTTAGGCAACTAGTCAAGCTAGAAGAATATTGCATGTCAAAGTACATTTTAGTGTTTGCACTGTTAGTATTCCTGAAAAGCTAGAGGTCCCTTCCCTTTATAAATTGGATAAATTAAGTATAAACTTGCTGGGGAAAGTAAGGGATGAGAAGAAAGGGGAAAAACTGTGGTAATGGAATGGCATAGCAAAAAATACATATATTCTTTACTTGTATGAAAAAATGGCATAATGGAACCAATCACATAAAATTGATACATTCAAATAAAACGTAATGCAAAGAAAAGATGAAGAAAAATATATAAAAAGACTTGATGCTCTTATGAAAACTTTTACCAGGGAATAAGAAGGTATTAAATATTGTCCTTAATTCAGGAGAAATATTCTTCCTCTCATTTGTAAAATATTAATAAAAGCCATGCAATGTTTTACCCCAGTGTCTAGCCATTATTCATATACTATCAGGAAGAATTTCTAAAAGTGTAGCTCCTTTCCTCTCCTTCTTCTGTTAACCAATGAAACATAGTAGAAACCAGTTGAGCAACTTACTTGTATCCCTTGCATTATATGCACAGAAAAAACTGGCTTGCTTATCCATCTTTATGTATATATACCAACTAAGCCTCATTTCTGTGATACCAGTAGAAAGAGGACAATAGCCTTTAGAGGTCACATCCAACATATTTCCCACAATCTTTGAAACCCACAAGAGAATATAAGAGTAACAGTATTAGAGATGAAGAGAATGGGAAAGAGATTCTAAAGATTGTATATTTCAAAAGATAGCTACAAAAGGGCTGGGAAAATAAGACATAAGACATTTCAAAATTAGGTTTTATCCCAGGATGAATTCTGTACAAATATATCTTCCATTTTATATAGCAGCTCTCTAGCCAGAGAAAAGTTCCTTCCTGTGTTGCCAGGTAGGAAATGCAGACTTCAAAAGGGATATTGAGTAGTGTATCCAAATATTAACTTCAAGAAGGAAATAATTTTCCGGTACCTCAAAGCATCTTCTAGGGTATGCTTGAACCTTCATGTGAGAATCAATGGTCAACAACACATTTGGATACCTCAGCAGTTCTTTAGTGTCACATCCAAAATGAAAAGCACACATTACTACTTTTTTTTTGAATCTCTAGTCTTTTCTTCCACAAAGAGGGGATAAAATATTTACATAGTAGTTCTAAGGATGGAGTCAATGCACAGAATAAACATTTAGTGTAATAAAGGAAAAGGGTAAATTTTACTGAAAGAAAAAAAAAACAAAAAAACCAACCAAATAAACAAAAAGCCGGATATCAGAGAATATTGGCATATACAACTTATGAATAAAGACAATGTGTTATGCAGATAGAGTATAATAGTAACTGGAAAAAGTTATGACATCCTAAAATTGTCATTTGTGACAACATGGTGAGAACTAGAGATTATTGTATTAACTGAAGTCAGATGTAGAGAGACATGTACCAAATGGCCACACTCACATGCAGAATGCAAAAGGCATCTCTTAGAAGTTGAAAGCAGAACTCAAAGTATAGGGAAGGAGGAAAGGGGAACATTCTGATTAACTTCTTGAATTTACATTTATATAGGATCAATAGTTTGTGATATAGTACTAATTTATAGTAAGTTGACTATAATTAACAAGGTATTGAACTTTTAAAAAATAACTAAGAGAAAATATTTTGAATGTTCTCATCCCAAACAAATGATACTTGCCTGAGGAGATAGATTCCTTTAATCTAATATAAATATTGCAATATAAATATTACAAAATATGCATGTGCATTAAACCATCTTATTACCTAACTCATACACAATTTTATGCTTTTATATCAATTAAGATAAATTGAAAGTTAATAAACTAGACTTTAGATATTATTATTCAGGCAGAGCTTAGAAATCCTTTTGTTCTGGATTTATTGGCTCATTTGTATAGGGGAATGAAGGATAGCATTTTCCAGGGAGTAAGTGGCTAGGGGTGTTGAAAGACATAAGTAAAGGGGCAGAAGGAAGTTAACAGAAGATAAGAAGACTGCACAAAGAGCTTGCTGACCTTGAATTTACCTCCAGATGCTATCTCTAGGATAGGTCAACTTGCCTTTCCCTCCTATAAAATTGAAGTAAACTCTTTAAACTTCTTTCTGAGGGGGAGGAGCTTGGCTGGTTTCCACAAACCCTGCATCTTATAGAAGGATCCATGATCAAAACTGAATCATTGTAGAAAAGCATAGTACTTAAGAAAATGCTCTCTCAGGCTAGAGAGATGGCTTAGGAGTTAAGAGCTTAGTGGTTAAGGGACTGCTCTTCCAATGGTCCTGAGGTCAATTCTGAGCATTCACATGGTAACTCACAAACATCTGTAATGGGACCGAATGCCTCGTCTGGTGTGTCTGAACATAGTTACAGTGTATGCATTGACATACACTAAATAAATTTAATACCTTGCATCTCTATAAGATTCTTTCTCTTTATTAAAAAGAATAAAAATACTCACCATACAGAATTATATTGACATTTAGATAGGATAATGTAGAGACCAAGTTTATCGTGGGGAATAAAATATAATAATTATTTAATAGATATGAAGGATTTTGATGATAATATGAAAGGTCCCATTCAATTTTGATTGAATAAATATTATTTGTGATAATAATGTCTTTGCTAAAACAAAGAAAAAGAAAGTGATAGTTGAGAACATTCTCTTGGTATCTGTTAGTAAGTTACTCAAGTGTGAAAATGAACATGTTTCCAAATGTAAATTTTTCTACCAGCTTTGAATGTTTAGGTACAGGAATCCTTGGGAAGTGCAGAGCCACAAATTCCTTCAGAAACAACCAAATTCAACTCTTATGAAACTGGGTCCAATAATGTACACATCACAATAATAATTAATAATAATAAGTTGTATAATTAGTCTCTGCTTTTCTACCAGGCTTTTCCTGTGTGCTATAGTCTAGGTCTAGTGCACCTGAAGGCCTGATTCTACCTGCTTGCTTTTGTCCTGTGTTCTATTGGGAAGAGGAGACAAATGGCTTCAGAAATGTAAGCACGTGCTAAGAGATGCTATGTTACTTATTATATCCTCTTGTTTCTTGTTTATTACCTTCATATATGTTTTTCTAAAGGTACTATTCTTTAAAGATCACTTTCATTTTTTTCTGGATTCCACTGACTGCTTCTTAGGAGAAAGATTTAGCAGTTTCCACTCATGTTTCCTTCAATATATTTATTCTTCATTCAATGTCTTTCCATTAGACCTCTAAATGTATCTTACACCCAGCTAACCATAATCTGTGTTCCTAACTGTGTTTCTGGAGCAGCACAAAACCTATTTGTCATTTCTGCATCATAGTAACGTTGGTAGTCCTTCATAGGTGGTAGTACTGATAATGATGGCCCTTTCTTCTTCATGGAATATAGTATTTCTGTCCATCAACCAATTTGTTTTGTGGTTTGTAAAATCTTTATCCTTATATGCTAGGTAGAATTGTTTTCTTTTTAGCAGTTGGGCAATGTGGGTCAGCTTCTGATATCTGCTGATGGAGATGCATGAAATCAGTGACCTATAGGAGTTATGCCTCCAAGTCACCTGTTTATACATCTGTTAATTCTTCCTAGAAAACTGTTAAATATCAAAACCTGGCAATATCAACTCAATCCCCAAGACTGCTATTAATAATGTTAAAAATCAATGTGACTTTATGCTAAGTTACCTTGTACCACACAACATCAGGTTCCTGATCAGACTTCTTAAAGTCATCCATGTCTGGACAGGAGATCTCCTTTCTTTTGGTAACTTCAGATTTCTCTAAGTAGCGGATCCTGCTATTGTAGCACAGTCCTGATTCATTCTCTGCAACAGTCAAGGACATTGACACCTTCATGCAGTATGTGGAGTTTCTGTAGGAACAAAGAAATAAGAAAATGGCTTTACTGGCTGTCTACAACTTTTGTACTCTATATATTTCTAGAGTATTGATTTTACCATTTAGGGCATTGCCTAGAAATATGAAATGACATCAAACCAACACATAGAGACTTTTGTCTTCAACCAACAAAATGGTATGAAGCAAAAATGGTGATGGGAACATTCCTGATTATGAGATAGTTACAGAATTCCATGGCTAAGATGTAGCAATCTATGAAAGTGTGGCACAGTTGGACTTCATAGCAATAAATACTGCTTCCTAAAACTTTAAAGAGGAACGTTGCGAGACCCTTGTAAGAACTGTGGTAATAGACATTTCTGTTCTTTGTTTCTTTTGGTAGTTCTAGTGATTGTCGAACTTAACATTGATTTGTACCCCAACATTTTCTTACCTATGATGTATGTATGTATGTATGTATATGTATTATGTATATAGGATACCTTTAATATATATAGCTTTTCTTTTACTTAATTTATTATACTAATATATAAGATTGTAGTGAATTTGATATATACTCAGATTTAAACTTTTCTCTCAAGGGTACACTCACTAACTTAACAGAACTATATATTTCTAGTTGAGTTTGAAATGATCATTCTTTCTCACAATATACATTGTTTTTCATAACCCAAGAATAAGGCTCAGTTCAATCAGTGGTGACCAAAGTTGTCTGAAGTAACAAAACAGACTCCTACATTTGGAGATCTCAGAAGGAAGGGATCCCCTTTGCTTACTATAATGTTGATGATAATTGTCATTTTGATAGTATCTATAGTTATCTAGGAGAATTATCCTGAACTTGATTCATTAAAGGACCTAATTCCATGGTGCTATCCACATTTAGGGTAAGAAACCCTACTACAAGAAACCCATCCTAAAACCTTATATATGTGCTTAAATGCTTCTAGAAATTGGCTAGTTGTTGGAAGTCCACCCCTAGACAAAGACTGATAATCAACTAGTGACTTCTAAGAAAGAAACAGCTTCTCCTTAGGGATGTAGCCCTAATGGTTTACCCATTATAAAAGGGGCCAATACTGAAGCTATATACATACAAACAACAAAAATAAATACGGCAGATTTTATTTATATATTTGTGCATATATAGGGGTGTGATGATAATAATCAAAGGAAAAGACTACCAATTTGAGAGGTTGAATACTTTTAAAAGTAAGGTTGCAAAAAATGTATGCCTACATTTAATGAATTTGAATAATTTTAAACAAAGAAATCAATATTTTATCTTTGTTTCTTTGTGTATATGATTTCTCTCTATCCAGGCCAAAGATGTCAGCCATGCAAAGGGAAACTTTAGTTCATGAGAAAAAAGATTCAGAGCATCTTGCCAAGATTGAGAAGGCCAACTGTAAATCTCAGTAGGAGTGTTTTATCTTTCTTTCTGGAGGATATTTCAGGACCACATCTAAATTAACATTAACTTATTGCTAAAAATGGGAAGTGTCAATGGTAACTGTATAAATCAAAGTAGTTGTGAAGTTCTATGTCAAGCAGAATTAGCATGCCAACTATACATTTGAAGATGGCCCCAAATGGTTGGTGCCACACATAGTTTAGTGGTCATTCTTTGAAATTTTACAACATTCCAAAAAACACAGAAAGGCAGATGGCTCTACACATTAGGTTTATAAACAAACATATTCAGTGAAGATAATTACAAACAGAACACTCATAAATTTGGACTGGGCAAGTGTTATCAGATGATAGTACTAAAGTAGAACAACTCTGATGTTCAAATACAGTATCAGTACATTCTCCATCATACTACTTTCCATCATTTCTAATGTGGGTTTCCAGAATCCAAACAATTGGGATTCAAAAGGAACAAATGATTTGGACTGGAGAGATTACTCAGTTAAGTGTACTTGTTGCTCTTGCAGAGGACCAAGGTTTAGTTCTCAGCACCTACATGGTGGTGCATAACCATTCTCAACTCCAGTTACAAAGGATCCAATTCCCTCTTCTGGCCTCCACAGGTACTGGACATGCACATGGTGCACCTATTTACATTCGAGTAAAGCATCCATACACATAGAGTAAAATTAATTAATCTAAAAATTATTTGAAAAAAAGAAATTCTTGTCAGCTATTAGACAACTTATTTTTAATGTCATGGAGATAACATCAGCATTTAAAATCTCATTAAAGAAAAGTAACTACTGGTTCAATCACTGTAGCTTTTAGTGAATATTTTTACAGAAATCCAATGTTAAGTGTTTTCATAAATCCTAACCAAGTCCCTTGGCTAACAACAAGACCATATATGACCCAGCCCATTATAACAATTTATTCTTCATTCTTCAAGACGTATCCACAGTAGAATTTTCACTCTTTCTTGGGCACACTAAGCCCAATTAAACTATATGCCTTTACATTTGTTGCTTTCATTGATCATCTAATGTCTGTTTATTTGGTGAGCATAAGCTAATTAGGGGAAATGTTCTTTTGTTCTGCCTAAACATTTGTTCCTGGAACCCTAAGTGAATAGGAACTAAATGATAAACTAATTTCGGTTAATTAAGTGAATAAACATTAAAACGTGTGTACTGGCTAGTTTTGTGTGTCAATTTGACACAGGCTGGAGTTATCACAGAGAAAGGAGCTTTAGTTGGGGAAGTGCCTGCATGAGATCCAGCTGTGGAGCATTTTCTTAATTAGTGATCAAGGGGGAGGGCCCCTTGTGGGTGGAACCAGTCTTGGGTTCTATAAGAGAGCAGGCTGAGCAATCCAGGGGAAACAAGCAAGTAAGAAACATCACTCCGTGGCCTCTGCATCAGCTCCTGCTTCCTGACCTGCTTGAGTGCCACTCCTGACTTCTTTTGAATAGCAATGCAGAAGTGTAAGCTGAATAAACCCTTTCCTCCCCAACTTGCTTCTTGGTCATGATGTTTGTGCAGGAATAGAAACCCTGACTAAGACAAATTGGTACCAGTGTAGTGAGACATTGTAGAGGGAGTATTCCTGTGACAACCTGACCATGTTTTGGGGAGGACTGTGGAAGGACTTTGGAACTTTGACCTAGAAATGCCAATAGAATATTAAGAGCTCAGTGGAAAGTTCTGTAGGAGCTTGGAAGACAATGTTAAGAACAGTGCAAAAGATGGAGGCAGGGCTTGTGAAATTTCAGGGGGAAGATTAAAGACTCTTATAGTGGCCATGTTTTGATTGTGAAGATTCTGTGGTTTTGGTTAGCTGGGGCTGAAGAATCAGCTTTGAGTAACAAGACACCAGAACCACTAAAGCAAACCTTTGTGTTCCTGGGACTATTGATGCTGGTTAGCTGGAGCTAAGAAATTAGCGGTGATTAAGAAGAGACCAGTATTACTGAAATGAAATCTTCTTGGAAGTGTTTTCTGAGAGCACAGAGAGTGTGTTCCAGAGATAGCCACAGTTGTATTTTGTGCTGTGGCTGGACTTGGCACTGTGTAAGAGTCACCCAGATGGTACTGGTTTTGAAGGCATGAAGGGATCATGAAGAGCAGCTAAGACTCTTGGCACAGTGAGAGGTCATGGAAGGCCATTGGTGAAGGTGCAGCCTCAGTTGCAGTTGATGGCCCAGGACTTGAAGGGGTCATGCATAGGAGCAGAGGCTTGTCACCATGAAGAGAGCCTATGAGAGGATATTAGTGAAGCCTAATTATAGTGGAAGATGGCAGCGTTTTGGAGATGCCAGTACCATGCGATGACCACCAAGAACAGCAGCAGCAGTGGAGTACAGGCAGCTGGAGCCTAGAAGACAAGCTGTGTGCTACAAAGGGCAGAGCTGGAGAAGTGACCCATGCCCTTGGAGGAGCCCAGAAGATTGTGAGTTGATCCCAGACATTGAACCATTGGAGTTTGAGTTTTGCTTTTGGTTGTGACTGTGCCCTGATATGTTTTCCTCTAGAAGGAAGAAAGTATTTTAGTGGAGCCCACAGTTAAAAGAGTTTGAATTTTTAAAAGACTTTGAATTTTAAAGATATTGGACATTTTAAGGTGATTGAACTTTTAATATGTAAAGACTGTGGGACTTTTAAAGTAATTTCGATCTTGGGGATGAATAAGAAAGTAAGGGTTGAGGCTTAATAGTGATGTGTTTGTGTGTCAAGTTGACAAGGGGTCAATTGTACTGGCTATTTTTATGTGTCAACTTGACACAGGCTGGAGTTATCACAGAGAAAGGAGCTTTAGTTGGGGAAGTGACTCCATGAGATCCAACTGTGAGGCATTTTCTCAATTAGTGATCAAGTGGGGAGGGCCCCTTGTGGGTGGTGCCATCCCTGGGCTGGTGCTCTTGGATTCTATAAGAGAGCAGGCTGAGCAAGCCATGGGAAGCAAGCCAATAAGAAACATCCCTCCATGGACTCTGCATCAGCTCCTGCTTCCTGACCTGCTTGAGTTTCAGTCCTGACTTCCTTTAGTGATGAACTGCAATGTGGAAGTGTAAGCTCTATAAACCCTTTCCTCCCCAACTTGCTTCTTGTTCATGATGTTTGTGCAGGAATAGAAACCCTGACTAAGACAGTGTGTATTTAAAATTCACTCCATGTCTGTGCTTCTTTTGCATCAATCCCTTTTAGTACAAATCTTCTGTTATTTCAGATTCATATGTTATTAATGAAATATCAAATTCTTTATATAAATGTGAGGTAGCTGACTTTTGTCATGGACCACTAGAAGAATAGACAGAGATTTGTGACAGCATATTGACAATGAATAACATATACTGACAATGTTTGTAAGATATAAAGTATAGCAGAAGTGCATAAAGAAGTGGACACAGGTTTAAATGGTACTTAACACAGAAGACTCATGTCTACTGGTTAACCAGTGAGTTGTGAACATTTCTTAATCACATATGCTCCATTATATTAAAACATACAGGTAGAAGAGCATTCATTATTTTGATCATATGTGCTTCATTATATTTAAACATACAGATAAAATAGCCTTAACTATTTATTTAATATCTTCCCATTGTTAATTCCACAAAAAAGAGAACTAAACCCCCAAATAATCAATAATAGAAATAATAGGTAGACAGGAACCAAGGGGCAGCCTGACACAGGAACCTTCAAGTTTCTGTCTGTGCCCATAGCTGAACCTGTACCACAGTGCTCCATACACAAATAGGGAGAGACCTAGTCTCCCAGGAGTGCAGACACACCTGTAAGCACAGGTAAGGCCACTGATTCTGCTCAAATTCCAGAGCCATCAGGACACAGGAAAAAGGAACAGCCAGGAAAGGATACTTCCGGTTACCTTCTGCACCCTGGAGCTGACCCAGTACCACAGCTCTCCATACCCAAATTTCTTACTAAGAGAACTGATCTCCCAGCAGCACGGACACATAGGCTTGCAGGAGGGAGAAGCCACACTCAGAGACAGGAAAACCAGCTAACACCAGAGATACCCAAATGGTGAGAGGCAAGTGCAAGAACATAAGCAACATAAACCAAGACTATTTGGCATAATCAGAACCCAGTTCTCCAACCACAGCAAGCTATGTATAGCCCAACACAATGGAAAAACAGGATTTGGATTTAAAATCACATATCTTGATGCTGATAGAGGACATTAAGAAGGACATAAATAAATCTCTTAAAGAAATACAGGAGAACACAGGTAAACAGGTAGAAGCCCTTAAAGAGGAAATACAAAAATCCCTGAAGAAATTATAGGAAAACACAACCAAGCAGGTGAAGGAATTGAACAAAACCATCCAGGATCCAAAAAATGGAAATAGAAACAGTAAAGAAATCAAAAAAGGAGATAACTTTGGAGATAGAAAATAATGGAAAGAGATTAGGAGTCATAAATGGAAGCATCACCAACTGAATACAAAAAAATAAAAGAGAGAATCTCAGGTGCAGAAGATAACATAGAAAACATTGACAACAACAGTTAACAAAGGGGTAAAATGCAAAAAACAACTAACCCAAAACATCCAGGAAATCCAGGTCACAATGAGAAGACCAAACCTAAGGATAATAGGTATAGAATAGAGTGAAGATTCCCAAACATAAAGGGCCAGTAAATATCTTTAACATAATTATAGAAGAAAAGTTCCCTAATGTAAAGAACATACAAGAAGCCTACAGAACTCCAAATAGATTAGACTAGAAAAGAAATTCCTCCTGTCATATAATCAAAACACCAAATGCACAAAACAAAGAAAGACTATTAAAAGCAGTAATAAAAAAGGTCAAATAACATATAAAGCAGACCTATCATAATTACTCCAGACTCCTTGCCAAAGACTATAAAACCAGAATATATTGGGTAGATGTCATACAGACCCTGAGAGAACACAAATGCCAGCCCAGGGTACTATACCCAGCAAAACTCTCAATTACCATAGAAGGAAAAACCAAGAACTCCACGACAAAATCAAATTTACATAATATCTTTCTTCAAATCCAGCCCTTCAAAAAGGATAATAAATGGAAAACTCCAACACAAGGAAGAAAACTACACCTTAGAAAAAGCAAGAAAATAATCTTCTTTTAACAATCCAAAAAGATAGCCATATAAACATAATTCTACTGCTAAAAACAAAAATAACAGAAAAAATGATCACCTTTCCTTAATATCTCTTGATATCAATGAACTCAGTTTCCCCAATAAAAAGACATAGACTAAGAAACTAGATACATAAACAGGACCCAACATTTTGCTGCATAGAAGAAACCCACTTCAGTGACAAAGACAGATACTACCTCAGAGTAAAAGGCTGGAAAACAATTTTATAAGCAAATAGTCCCAAGAAACAAGCTGAAATAGCCATTCTAATATTGAATAAAAGCAACTTTTAATCTAAAGTTATCAAAAAGTTAAGGAAGGACACTTCATACTCATCAAAGAAAAAATCTACCAAGAACTCTCAATTATGAACATTTATGCTCCAAATTCAAGGGCATCCACATTCATAAAATAAACTTTACTAAAGCTCAAATCACACATTGCCCCTCATACAATAATAGTGGGAGTATTCAACACCCCACTCTCATCAATAGATAGATCATGGAAACAGAAACTAAACAGAGACACAGTGTAACTTAAAGAAGTTATGAACCAAATGGATTTAACAGATATCTATAGAACATTTTATCCTAAAATAAAAGAATGTACCTTCTTTTCAACACCTCATGGTACCTTCTCCAAAATTGACTATATAATCTGTCAAAAACAGGCCTCAACAGATAAAAAAAGATTGAAATAATCCCATGCATCCTATCAGATCACCACAAACTAAGACTGGTCTTCAATAACAACAGAAATAATAGAAAGTCCACATATATGTGGAAACTGAACAATACTCTATTCAATAATACCTTGGTCAAGGAAGAAATAAAGAAAGAAATTAAAGACATTTTTAGAATTCAATGAAAATGAAGCCACAACATACTTCCAATGAAAGCAGTCCTAAGACAGCACACATAGCTCTGAGTACCTCCAAAAAGAAACTGGAGATAGCATACACTAGCAGCTCGACAGCACATCTAAAAGCTCTAGAACAAAAAGAAGCAAATACACTCAAGAGGAAAAGATGGCAGGAAATAATCAAACTAAGGGCTGAAATCAACCAAGTAGAAAAAAAAAACTATATAAAGAATCAACAAAACCAGGAGTTGGTTCTCTGAGAAAACCAACAATATAGATAAATCATTAGCCAGACTAACAAGAGGTCACAGAGACAGTATCTAAATAAACAAAATCAGAAATGAAAAGGGAGATATAACAACAAAAACTGTGGGAATCCAAAAAATCATCAGATCCTACTACAAAAGCCTATACTCAATGGAACTGGAAAATCTGGATGAAATGGACAATTTTCTAGACAGATATCAGGTATCAAAGTTAAATCAGGATCAGATAAACAATCTTAACTGTACCATTATTCCTAAAGAAATAGAAGCAGTCATTAATAGTCTCCCATCCAGAAAAGCCCAGGACCAGATTGGTTCAGTGCACAGTTCTATCAGAGCTTCAAAGAAGCTCTAGTACAGATATTCTTCAAAGTATACCACAAAACAGAAAGAGAAGGACTACTACTCAATTCTTTCTATGAAGCCACAATTACTTTGATACCTAAACCTTACAAAGACCCAATAAAGAAAGAGAACTTCTGACCAGTTTCCCTTATGAATATTGATGAAAAAATACTCAAGAAAATTCTTGCACACTGAATCAAATCATACTCCAAACAATCATCCATCATGTTCAAGTAGGCTTCATCCAAGGGGTGAAGGGATGGTTCAATATATGGAAATCCATCATCATAATCACCATAAAAACAAACTAAAAGAAAAAACACATGACCATTTCATAAAATGATGAGAAAGCATTTGACAAAATCCAACACACCTTCATGATAAGAGTTGGAAAGATCAGGAATTCAATGACCATATCTAAACATAGTAAAAGCAATATACAGCAAACCTTTAGCCAACATCAAACTAAATGGAGAGAAACTTGAAGCAATTCCACTAAAATCTAGGACTAGACCAGGCTGCCCACTCTCTCCCCACCTATTAAATATAGTGCTCAAAGTCCTAGCCAGAGAAATTAGACAACAAAAGGAGGTCAAAGAGATAACAATTAGAAAAAAAGTCAAAATATCACTCTTTGCAGATGATATGATAGTATACGTCAGTGACCCCAAAAATTTCATCAGAGAACTCCTAAGGTTGATAAACAACTTCATCAAAGTGGCTGAATATAAAATTACCTCAAATAAATCAGTGGCTGTCCTCTACTCAAAGGATAAACAGGATGAGAAGGAAATTATGGAAACAACACCCTTGAGAATAGTAACAAATAATATAAAATACATTGGTTTGACTCTAACTACACAAGTGAAAGATGTGTATGACAAGAACTTCAAGTCTCTGAAGAAAGAAATCGAACAATTTAGAAGATAGAAAGATTTCCCATGTTCATAAATTGGCAGGATTAATATAGTAAAAATGACATCTTGCTGAAAGCAATCTACAGATTCAATGCAACTTGCATCAAAATTGCACCTCAATTCTTCATAGAGTTAGAAAAGAGCAATTTGCAAATTCATATGATATAACAAAAATCCCAGGATAGCAAAAACCATTCTCAAAAACAAAATAACTTTTGAGGGAATCGCCATCCCTAACCTCAAGCTGTTATAGAACAATAGTGATAAAAAAAAAATCCCTGCATTTTATTGGTTCAGTGACAGGCAAGTAGATCAATGGAACAGAATTGAAGACCCAGAAATGAACCAGCATACCTATGGTCCCTTGATATCTGACAAAGGAGCTAAAATAACATTTTCAAGAAATGGTGCAGGTTCAACTGGAGGTCAGCATGTAGAACAATGCAAATCATTTTTCTCTCCTTGTAAAAACTCAAGTGGATCATTGACTTCCACATAAAACCAGATACACTGAAACTAATAGAAAAAATGTGGGAAAGAGCCCATAGCAAAAGGTCATGGAGGAAATTTTCCTGAACAAAACACCATGATCAAGATCAAGAATTGACAAATGGGCCCTCATAAAATTGCAAAGCTTCTGTAAGGCAAAGGAGACTGTCAATAGGACAAAACCGCAATCAACAGATTGGGAAAAGATCTTTACCAATACTACATCTGATAGAGTGCTAATATCTAACATATAAAAAGAACTCAAGAAGTTAGACTTCAGAGAACCAAATAACCTTATTAAAAATGGGGTACAGAGCTTAACAAAGAATTCTCAACTGAGCAAACTCAAATAGCTGAGATGCACCTAAGGAAATGTTCAACCTCCTTAGTCATCAGGGAAATGCAAATCAAAACAACCCTGAGATTCCACTCACACTAATCAGAATGGTTAAGATAAAAAACTCAGGTGACAGCAGATGCTGGCAAGGATGTAGAGGAAGAAGAACACTCCTCTATTGTTGGTGGGATTGCAAGTTGGTAAAACCACTTTAAAAATTAGTCTGGAGCTTCCTCAGAAAATTGGATATAATACTTCCTGAGGACCCAGCTATACCACACCTCGGCATATATCCAGAAGAAACTCCAACATGCAATAAGGACACATGCTCCACGATGTTCATAGCAGTCTTATTTATAACAGCCCGAAGCTTGAAAGAACCCAGATGCCCCTCAACAGAGGAATGGATACAGAAAACATGGTACATTTACACAATGGAATATTACTCAGTTATTAAAAATGGTTAATTCATGAAATTCTTAGGCAAATGGATGGGAACTAGAAAATACCATCCTGAGTGAGGTAACCCAATCACAAAAGAACATACATGATATGTACTCACTGATAAGTAGATATTATCCCATAATCTCAGAATACCCAAGATACAATTCACAGACCACATGAAGCTCAAGAAGAAGGAAGACCAACGTGTGGATACTTTGATCCTTCTTAGAAGGGGACACTTAGAAGGACACTGTCAAAATACATATGGGAGGAGATGCAGAGACAAAGTGTGGAGCCTAGCCTAAAGGAAAGGCCACCTGGAGACTGCCCCACTTGGGGATCCATCCCATATACAGTTACCAAACCCAGACACTATTGTGGATGCCAAGGAGTGCTTGCTGACAGGAGCCTGATATAGCTTTCTCCTGAGAGGCTTTACCAGAGCCTGACAAATACAGAGGTGGATGTTCTCAGCCAACCATTGGACTGAGCACAAGGTCCCCAATGGAGGAGCTAGAGAAAGGACCTAAGGAGCTGAAAGGGTTTGCAGCCCCATGGGAGGAACAACATTTATGAATCACCCAGTACTCACACAGCTCCCAGGGACTGTGAAACGACCAATCAAAGTCTACACATGGAGAGACTCATGGCTCCAGCCACATATGTAGCAGAGGATGGCTTTGTTGGACATCAATGAGGGGAGAGGCCCTTGGTCATGTGAAGGCTCGATGCCCCAATGTAAGGTAATTCAGGACAGGGAAGTGAGAATCAGTGGGTTGGTGATCACGGGGGAGAGGGCGGGGAGATGTGATAGTGTGTTTTCAGGGGTGAAATGAGGGAAGAGAATAAAATTTGAAATGTAAATAAAGAAAATATCTAATAAAAAACAAAAACATTTATTAGCTATTTAAATGTGGATAAATATAAGCGTATAGTGTTACTTAAAAATTTCATGCCGTGTTTTCTAAATGTTGTTACCAATTATAGAAATAAGAGGTTCATGAAAGCAAATTTAATAACTGAAAGATCTAGGTAACATGTAAAGGAAAGAAAAATACTAGTTTATATCATATATAAACCATGTACTAAAATGGTTGATGCTGTTCTATAAAATGTTGGTATTATTTACTAAATAAACCCATATCATATTTTTAAGATAAAAATAAATAAATAAATAAATAAATAAAATAATAAAAATAAAAATTTCCAGATAACAAAGGAGAGAGAGCTCAACTGGATATTTCTCATCACCAAATAAAGCTTCCAGTACCAGGAATGAGTTACATATAATCAAGCTCTTGGCCAAAGAGGTCCCATGGGAAGCCCCAATAAACCCAGTGCCTCCCTAGAGTGTTCACTTCCACAGACCAGTGTTTATGGCACTAGAAGTTACTCTGTTGGCCACCAAAGAATAAAGATAAACACCAACTGAATTAGAAAGTCTGTGATTGACAATAGTGACCTGCCTATAAGACATGCTAGTATAATTAGGGCACAGGCTTGTGGGAGTAACCAACAAATATCTGATTTGAGTTAAGGCCCACTCCTTGAGATGGAACCCAAACCCCATGGTGATTGGGTGGCCAAGAACCTAAGACTGGTGAACTGGCTGGTTTTGTGTGTCAACTTGACACAGGCTGGAGTTATCACAGAGAAAGGAGTTTTAGTTGGGGAAGTGCCTCCATGAGATCCAGCTGTGGGGTATTTTCTCAATTAGTGATCAAGTGGTGAGGGCCCCTTGTGGGTGGTGCCATCCCTGGGCTGGTAGTCTTGGGTTCTATAAGAGAGCAGGCTGAGCAAGCCAGGGGAAGCAAGCCAGCAAGAAACATCCCTCCATGGCCTCTGCATCAGCTCCTGCTTCCTGACCTGCTTGAGTTCCAGTCCTGACTTCCTTTGGTGATGAACTGCAACATGGAAGTGTAAGCTCAATAAACCCTTTTCTCCCCAACTTGCTTCTTGGTCATGATGTTTGTGCAGGAATAGAAACCCTGACGAAGACAACTGGATAGGCCCAAGGGCCCAAGAGAGAAATGGAACACTACTGTTCTGCTAAAGGAACGTAGCCATAAAGTGACTCCTAACAACATTTTGCTCTGCTCATAGATCCATACCTTGCTCAGCCATCATCAAAGAAGCTTCCTCCCACAAGAGATAGGGGACAAATACAGAAGCCCACAGCCAGAAAATATGCAGAGTGAGAGACCTTGGAACAGTCCCAAAAGGGACAACTCTATGAAATCCCTCCCTTGGGGAAGAGGAGGCAGAGTATAAAAGCCAGAAGAGATGGAGAACAACAAGGAATCAAGGCCTTCTAGATACAATGGGGTTGGTGCACATGTGAGCTCACAGACTGAGGCAGCATGCATAGGACCTCACAGGAGTGCAGCACATGGGGTCCTAGAGCTGGAAGGAAAAGAGGACACAAGCCTGCAATACTAACTCAGAAGCTATTTCTAATTGATAGCCACTTTCAAATGCTTTTTCCAAGGGAGTATCATTGAGGAAGCAAACCACTCCCAAGAGTAGGCTGCATGCCCCTGAGTAGAAGGCCAACAAAGAACACAACAGCACCTTTGAAGTTTCTTTGTCTCATAATGTTAAGTCAGTGCATTTTTAGCACTATAGGTCCTTTGCATAAGTATCATGGCTTCTAGTTTTGTGATTTTGTGAGATTCCTATATTTGTAAATGTGTGTCTTGGCTTAAAAAAGAAAAGGAAAAAGAAATAATAGGTAGAATGTGTAGTTCTATAAAATAAGTTCACTATCCAAAATGCACTTATCAGTGAGCATATAAGGTAAAAGAAAAGACAAATATAATACAGAGGTTTATTTATAGTGTACCAACTTTAAACTAGGACAGACAAGATTTAGCTGCTTCAGTGACACATACAAAACCCAGTGCCAAACATGTAAAACTTCTTCAATTTCATGATCAAAGAAGTTCATGAATCTTCTGAAACAGTTTGGCTACTGACCATGTTCCTGGTTGTCCCCCAGGACTCAAACGTGAATATTACTGAAGACATCAAACACTTTAAATATAGGACTTATAAGAATAGACCTGGACCTCACTTAGGAACCTCAATCCTAAGAACTAATTCTCATCTTACATAAAGGTGTTATGCAAGCTTCCAAAGGAAAAACAATCAATAGTACTACCAATCTGTAAAACCTATGAACAGACATATCTCTCACCAAAGAAGTTTCTTTGTGCAACAAAGAACGACCATTAAGTAAAGTCAAAATGAAAAGCTCAGCTGACTGTGGGGACCTCAACTTCAAGAGATACAGTAACAACACAAATCCTAAACCTAAGCCTCAGGGAACATTCTGGAAGAAGATACAGAAAGATTATAAATGCCAGGGGACATGGATGATAGGAGATATTGTCTTCTTTATTTGACAGAAAAGCTATATCCACAAAATCTCTAAAACATGGTCACTTATGTAGGACCCATATAATGACAAACCAGGAGATATGTTAACTTTGGTGAGGGAAATCTCTCAAATACCTACCCCTAGATAAAGACCATAGACAATTAATGGCCGATGAGAGGAAAAGATTTGGTCTTTTTTAGGGATGAACTCCCTGGTAGGTTATTGAATCCCAAGTGGTCAGTACTAAGCAAATATACATACAAGCAATGCTAAATAGAATCAGCAAACATATACATATATGGTGGGGATTATGTGTGTGTTCGTGTGTGTGTGTGTGTGTGTGTGTGTGTGTGTGTGTGTGAGAGAGAGAGAGAGAGAGAGAGAGAGAGAGAGAGAGAAAGAGACAGACAGACAGATTGAAACAGAGAATAAATAATTAAAGTTCATGAATTTAAGAGGACGTGGGAATGTGGGGAACATGGGGAGAATTTAGGGAAGAAGGAGTGATAAAATGATATAAATACAGTTTTAATAAATTAAATTCTCAAAACTTTTAAAATTGAAATTTAAAAGTCAGTTTATATTTTTAAAGTAGGATTGTAATAATTCATGCCTGTTCCAGAGTAAAATATGTCAAATAAAATATGTAAAATACCAGTACACTATTAGTCATATATTAGGTATTCAATAAATTATAATTATAAAACCAGAATTTTTAGTATAGCTTGCATTGTTATCCATATCAATAAATAATAGCAATAATATATACTTATATGATAATCACAAGCAATCACAAATATATTTACAAACAAAACAATGATTGTAAGCGGTTAAAATAAGCCAGTAAGTTAGGACAGTTACTTGAACAGGAAATGGTCTGCAAGTGTTAATTTGGGGAACACATAAAATACCAGAGGACCAGGAAAGACTGAAAGGATCAAAAAGATACACTGAATTAGATACTAAAAGGAGAACAAATGAAAAGGAAATTTCGGGTACTATAAAATACTAGCTACAAGACAAAGGTCAGAACTTTGGAGGTTAAAAGGTTAATGATGGCCTACTAAATTTTCTGGTAGGCTTTTTGGACAAATGTTTTCTATAATAAAACACAGACCTCTAGGCCAAGATTTGCAGGCACAAGAGATGCTCTCTCATGTGTTCATTCTCCAAACTCTCCAAAGATTAAATGATTTAGACCCAGTTGAGCAGCACTTATATTAACTTGGGGTGACCATAAGGGCAGGGGACTCATCCTGAAGATGGCTGATGAGTTGCAGGAGGAAATGTTTCAATCCCCCCTAACCCTTAAAACACAAACAACCTTAGACCAGGGCCCTGTGTGTACTCATTCTGGCTCTGTTCACTGGCATGTCAATTGTGGCTGACAAATTGCTTGTTAACCCATGAACAAGCCCTAATATGAAATGGTTGGTGATAGCCAAGGTCTCTGGAACTTAAAGACAAGGCCTGGTTTGAGTCCTGTTGTCACTGCTACTGACCTAAAAGAGGTGTGATCAAGGTTCCCTGACAGTCGGAGATTCAAGTTGATTTTCATTAGTCATGTAATCCAGCTCTGGCACAATTCCTGCTAACAATCTTGCATTATTTAGATTTTATTTTGAAAAATGCCTCAGGCCAGTTCTATTTTTAAAAAAAATCCTGCAAGTGGGGCCTAAATGCTACTTTTCTTTCATTAAGTACAATTAGGGCTCTGCTAGGTTGAGGAGGCAGGCTGACTAGTATGCAAGAATGACGATCATAATTTTTTTTTTCTTTCCTTCTTCACATCCCAAGAAACACTTGCTGGCTTAATGTAAGGAAAGGGCCTTTACAATGATATCCCAGCAATATCGTACAATTACTTGCATCTGTAATCTTTTCAGGGAGAATCATCTCTTTGTATAAATAAGGGAATTGTTCCAGGATGCCCCAACATACTTCCAAAGCAAAAAATTTCAGATGCTTAAGCTTATTTTCAATAGAAGATAATATTATATTTGCATATAACTTGTGTACATTCTCCTGGATACTTTAAATCATTTCCAAATGACTTAGAACTAATAAAATGTAGAAGCTCTGTAAATAAATAAATAAATAAATAAATAATGGTTATACTATATTGTTTAGTGACTACTGACAAATAATGACATGTTCAGTACAGACAGAATTATTTGATTTCTATGAATCTTTGGTTCATAGATATTTGGGTCCATGAGTATAAAACTAACAAGACAAAAAAGCTGCCTCTATGTCCACAGTTTTTATCATAGTTAATTCTACCAGTATGTGGGAAAATGAGCAGGCAAGGTATCAAATAACAGGAATAAAACAAAAATGTAAAGAAGATTAAAATTTAACTTTGTAAAATTTATCTAGCTAGGATGAAGATCTCTTGGTTGTTCCTCTAGGAAATGGATACTAACACTTCTTAATACCCAAACTAATTTGTGGTTACTCTGTCAGTTTTGTAAGCTGATAAATTTAGAAGTGTTTACAAATAATGTAGTAAGAATAATTTTATTAACATATGTAGCAAATCTGCTGTTGTAAATTTTCAAATACAAAAGCTTAATGTCAGCTAGTTTAAGTTGTATTTCTTGATTTTTTTAACCAAAGGTAATTCTAAGAGGGAATGCTGATCAAACAGTTTATCAGGCAAAGGCAAGACTCAGACTTTCATAAGAAAAGTCAAAATATCCATTATAACTCACAATTACAAGTTGTTTACATTACAAAATCTAAAGTTTAGTTTGAGTATATATGATTTTGTGTAAGACATGGGTTAACCAAGTGTCAAGAATCTAAAGAATTGGGTAAAAAAAAAAACAACCTAAATTTAGAAGCAAAAAGGCTTATGATAAATCACAGTTCTTTTAAAATAGTTTCTTCCATAGTTTTAGTTCACTTAAAAACATTTTCATTGTAAATTCCAGAAATATCTAGTGATCAACAATCTAAATTCTTCATTTGGCATTTTAAAAATATAAATTGGGGCTAGAAGGACAGCTTTTCAGTTAAAGAGAATCACGGCTTCTAAAGGACACAGGTTGAATTCTAGCACCTATATGGCTACTCACCACCATATATAACTCGAGTTCCAGGAAATGTAATGCCCTCCTCAGGCATGTATGTGATGCACAGACAGACATGCAGGCAATGAATTTATGCACAAAAAACAAAACTTGCAATGAATGAAAATGTGAATACACCCACACAAACACAAGTCAATCTATTGTAA
This sequence comes from Apodemus sylvaticus, assembly GCF_947179515.1. Classification (NCBI taxonomy): domain Eukaryota; kingdom Metazoa; phylum Chordata; class Mammalia; order Rodentia; family Muridae; genus Apodemus; species Apodemus sylvaticus. Next base: position 99,948,390 of record NC_067495.1, on the reverse strand, counting down.
AATGAGACTGTCCTCCTCCAAACATAAAAATAATTATTGCTGTAGCAAATGCCCATGTCCTTTGCTGATTTTTCATTCCTCAAATTTTATTATTAAAGGAAGGCTTTCTTAGAAATAATTTTTAATTTCATTTAGATTCATCTATTTTGTTTTATTTTCCATTATGTGTATGAGTGTTTGAGTGCATGTCTGTTCAGCATAGTGCTACGCATGCCTACCTGGTGTCTGTGGATATTAGAAGAGGATATAAGATCTCCTGAAACAAAAATTTTAGACAATTATGAACTGCCATTAGGGTATTAAGAATTGAACCTATGTGCTCTTTAAGAATTGATTTAAGAGCACTAATTTAAGAACAGTCCTCTTAAATCAATGAGACATCTCTACAGACCATGGACATACTTTTGAATTTAGTGTAACAATTTTAAGACTAATATAAACATAACTACACAAAGCTACAACCATGTAATATTAATGCAACAGAACACCAAAAAGAGAGCAAACTGGCAAGTTTATTGATGTCATACAATGAAAAAAGGTCAATATTATCATTAAAATGACAGTTATTTGCTACTTGATATGCTAGATATGTATATTGAGAGGTAAATGAAAATCTAATATAAGAATAAAAATTACGCTGATACCAAAACCACACAAAGATCCAACAAAGAAAGAGAACTTCAGACCAATTTCGCTTATGAACATTGTTTCAAAAATACTCAATAAAATTCTTGCCAACCGAATCCAAGAACACATCAAAATGATCATCCACCATGATCAAGTAGGCTTTATCCCAGGGATGCAGGGTTGGTTCAATATACGGAAAGCCATCAATGCAATCCACTACATAAACAAACGCAAAGAAAAAAATCACATGGTCATTTCATTGGATGCTGAAATAGCATTTGACAAAATTCAGCATCCTTTCGTGCTTAAAGTCTTGGAAAGAACAGGAATTCAAGGCCCATACATAAACATAGTAAAAGCAATATACAGCAAACCAGTAGCCAGCATCAAACTAAATGGAGAGAAACTTGAAGCAATCCCACTAAAATCAGGGACTAGACAGGGCTGCCCCCTTTCTCCTTATCTTTTCAATATTGTACTTGAGGTACTAGCTCGGGCAATTAGACAACACGAAGAGGTCAAAGGGATATAAATTGGAAAGGAAGAAGTCAAACTATCATTATTTGCAGATGATATGATAGTCTACCTAAGTGACCCAAAAAACTTCACTAGAGAACTCCTACAGCTAATAAACTACTTCAGCAAAGTGGCAGGTTATAAAATCAGCTCAAGCAAATCAGTAGCCTTCCTATACTCAAAGGATAAGCAGGCTGAGAAAGAAATTAGGGAAATGACCCCCTTCACAATAGCCACAAACAGTATAAAGTACCTTGGGGTGACATTTACCAAACATGTCAAAGATTTGTATGACAAGAACTTCAAGACTATGAAGAAGAAAATAGAAGAAGACCTCAAAAAAATGGAAAAACCTCTCATGCTCATGAATCGGCAGGATTAATATAGTTAAAATGGCCATTTTGCCAAAAGCAATATACAGATTCAACGCAATACCCATCAAAATCCCAACTCAATTCTTCACAGAGTTAGAAAGAGCAATCCTCAAATTCATCTGGAAAAACAAAAAACCCAGGATAGCTAAAACTATTCTCAACAATAAAAGAAATTCTGGGGGTATCAGTATCCATGACCTCAAGCAATACTACAGAGCAATAGTGTTAAAAACTGCATGGTATTGGTACAGTGACAGGCAGGAGGATCAATGGAACAAGATTGAAGATCCAGAAATGAACCCACACACCTATGGCCACTTGATCCTCGACAAAGAGGCTGAAAACATCCAATGGAAAAAAGATAGCCTTTTCAACAAATGGTGCTGGTTCAACTGGAGGTCAACAGGCAGAAGAATGCGAATTGATCCATCCTTGTCTCCTTGTACTAAGCTCAAATCCAATTGGATAAAGGACCTCCACATAAAGTCAGACACTCTGAAGCTAATAGAAAAGAAACTGGGGAAGACCCTTGAGGACATCGGTACAGGGGGAAAGTTTCTGAACAGAACACCAATAGCTTATGCTCTAAGATCAAGAATTGACAAATGGGACCTCATAAAATTACAAAGTTTCTGTAAGGCAAAGGACACCATCAAAAGGGCAAATCAGGAACCAACAAATTGGGAAAAGATCTTCACCACATCAGATAGAGGGCTAATATCCAATATATATTAATAACTCAAGAAGTTAGACTCCAGAAAACCAAATAACCCTATTAAAAATGGAGTACACAGTTAAACAAAGAATTTTCACCTGAAGAACTTTGGATGGCGGAGAAGCATCTTAAAAAAAATGCTCAATTTCATTAGTCATTAGGGAAATGCAAATCAAAACAACCCTGAGATTTCACCTTACACCAGTCAGAATGGCTAAGATTAAAAATTCAGGAGACAGCAGGTGTTGGAGAGGGTGTGGAGAAAGAGGAACACTCCTCCACTGCTGGTGGGGCTGCAAATTGGTACAACCACTCTGGAAATCAGTCTGGCGGTTCCTCCGAAAACTGGGCACCTCACTTCCAGAAGATCCTGCTATACCACTCCTGGGCATATACCCAGAAGATTCTCTAGCATGCAATAAGGATACATGTTCCACTATGTTCATAGCAGCCCTATTTATAATTGCCAGAAGCTGGAACGAACCCAGGTATCCCTCAACAGAAAAGTGGATGCAAAAAATGTGGTATATAAACACAATGGAGTACTATTCAGCCATTAGAAACAATGAATTCATGAAATTCTTAGACAAAAGGATGGAGCTGGAGAACATCATACTAAGTGAGGTAACCCAGACTCAAAAGATGAGTCATGGTATGCACTCACTAATAAGTGGATATTAATACAGAACACTGGAATACCCAATACATAATCCACCCATCAAATGATGTACAAGAAGAACGAAGGAGTGGCCCCTTGTTCTGGAAAGACTCAGTGAAGTCTTATAGGGCAAAACCACAACAGGGAAGTGGGAAGGGTTGGGTGGGAAAACAGGGGGATGGAATGGGGCTGATGGGACTTTCGGGGATTAGGGGTCTAGTAAAGGGGAAAGCTTTTGAAATGTAAATAAAAAATTATCGAATTTAAAAAAAAGAAAAAAAGAATAAAAAGTATTTATGTTATAAAAGAACTTGGGAGAAATATAAGGTCATTGAAACAATCCCTTTTCATTAAATACTTTTAGTTTATAGAGTTTTGAAGAGTTCAGAGTTTTGGGGGTTTGTTTTGTTTTGCTTTGCTTTTTATATGATGTTGTATCAAACAAAGAATGTATTATTTCACAGATGAGGTAAACAAACAATGATGTGTTGGAGGTATGAACAGGGAATATTTTCTCAAATACTTTGATCATCCACTGATATAAATATCCAGTCTTTAGCCTGTAACTGCTAATCTCCAGTTCATAATCATCCACTTATTTCCTTATAGTTCACAGTACAGTTAGGGGATATGTGACCGTAACTCTAGAAATTAAAATGAGAATAGTTTTAGCTATCCTGGGTTTTTGGTATGCACTCACTAATAAGTGGATATTAACCTAGAAAACTGGAATACCCCAAACATAATCCATACATCAAATGAGGTACAAGAAGAAAGGAGGAGTGGCCCCTTGTTCTAGAAAGACTCAGTGAAGAAGTATAGAACAAAATCAGAACAGGGAAGTGGGAAGGGGTGGGTGGGAGGACAGGGGGAGAAAAGGGGGCTTATGGGACTTTCGGGGAGTGGGGGGCTAGAAAAGGGGAAATCATTTGAAATGTAAATAAAAAATATATCGAATAAAAAAAAGAAATTAAAATGAACTGTACTTGAGAAGATTGTTGTTTGAGAAAATATGGCCCCTAAAATCAAGAAACATGGATTCAAGCCACACTTTTAACAATGGATCTTTGGCCTGATCACTCTCAGACTTCTGCAATATGAAAAAAAAAAGAGAATAGTGAATTCAATTGTGTTTATAGGGTTATTACATTCCCAAATGTCAGAACTGTAAAGTCTGAGAGGTTTTGATGAATTTTCTAACTAACAAGTTTCATGAACACTTATTGACAGAAGACATAGGCGTCCTAGGTCTGAATTCACAATCCCTAAGTTAGTAGTAGTAATGCAGAGCAACAGGATTTTAGTTGTTTAGTCAAACAATATTCCATGGAATAATATAGAGGGGATCAGTGTAAGCAATGCATTATAGTGCAACTGAAGAATCTCAAGCTTAAATAAAACAGATCTTTTATCATAGTCACTGGAATTGTTGCTTTTTGCTGGAGAGGGAACAACAATCTCTTTTTTTTAAACAACTGATCTAAGAAGCCTTGTTCTTCAGTTTAAAGCAAGATGTCTTTTTATTCATACAGCTTTAAAAAATAAATAAGTAGCAACATGTTTGGATGATGGCTCAGTGGTTAAGAGCACTTGAGGTCCTGAGTTAAATTCCAAGTCACCTCAGGGTGGCTTACAATCATTCACAATGGGATGTGATTTCCCCTTTTGACGTGCATGAAGGCCAAGCACTCATATACATAAAATCTATGAACAAGTAAAAATTTAAAGATTCAGTGTAAAAAAATATGTAACAAGGAGAACTCAAGGGAAGATTCATGAATGTCCCTGAGAAGGGAAAATAGAATAGACATTATATGTGGACAGGGGTGGATGAATGGGAGTGTGGGAGTGAGGCTGGGAACAGGAAGGATCAGGTGTGAGAAGGTGAGAGAGAGAGAGAGAGAGAGAGAGAGAGAGAGAGAGAGAGAGAGAGAGAGAGAACTAGGAACTGTCGGTGGCATCTCAGAGATGAGCTAGAAACCTAGTGCAGCTAGAAACTCCCAGGTATCTATGAGGATGACCCTACTAAGACTGCTAGCAATGGGGGATATGGATCCTGAATTTTCCATCTCCTATAACCAGGCAAGACTTCCAGTGGTGGGATTGGACACCAACAAAGTCACAGTACTTCATAACTACACTTTGTCCTGCCTACAAAATGTACTGGGATAAAGGTGGCACAGAAGTTGTGGGAGTAGGAAAGCAATGACTTGAGAACCATGGCACGAGAGGGAGCCCATTCCTGACATGGCTTGTAGGGCCAGGAATATGAACTACATAGCCCAGAGACCTTTGATAGAACCAAAAATAAAAAAACAAATAAAAAAGTCAATGACCTGATTCCTAATGATATTCTACTATACTCATAGACTGATATCAACCCAACTGTCATCAGAGAGGCTTTGTCTTAGTCAGGATTTCTATTCCTGCGCAAAACATCATCACCAAGAAACAAGTTGGGAAGGAAAGGGTTTATTCAGCTTACACTTCCACATTGCTGTTTATGACCAAAGGAAGTCAGGACTGGAACTCAAGCAGGTCAGGAAGCAGGAGCTGATGCAGAGACCATGGAGAGATGTTTCTTACTGGCTTGCTTCTCCTGGCTTGCTCAGCCTGCTCTCTTTGTTTTTGGTTTTTGTTTGTTTGTTTGTTTGTTTGTTTGACTTGGTTTTTTGAGACAGAGTTTCTCTGTATAGCCCTGGTTGTCCTGCAGCTCTGTAGACCAGGCTGGCCTCAGACTCAGATATCCACCTACCTCTGCCTCCCAGAGTGCAGGGATTACAGGTGTGCGCCACCACCACCCTGCCAAGCCTGCTCTCTTATAGAATCCAAGAATACCAGGCCAGAGATGGTACCACCCACAAGGGGCCCTCCCCCCTTGATCACTAATTGAGAAAAAATGCCCCACAACTGGATCTCATGGAGGCACTTCCCCAACTGAAACTCCTTTCTCTGTGATAACGCCAATCTGTGTCAAGTTGACACAAAAAACCAGCCAGTACAATTGAATTCTTATCAATTAGACACACAAACACATCACTATTAAGCCTCAACCCTTACTTTCTTATTCATTCCCAAGATCTAAATAATGTTAAAAAGTTCCACAGTCTTTACATATTAAAAGTTCAATCCCTTTAAAATATCCAATATCTTTTAAAATTCAAAGTCTTTTAAACTGTCTCTTAACCGTGGGCTCCACTAAAATATATTCTTCCTTCAAGAGGGAAAAATATCAGGGCACAGTCACAATCAAAAGCAAAAATTAAACTCCAATGGTCCAACGTCTGGGATCCAACTCACAATCTTCCCGGCTCCTCCAAGGGCTTGGGACACTTGTCCTGCTCTGCCTTTTGTAGCACACAGCTTGTCTTCTAGGCTCCAGCGCCTGTACTCCACTGCTGCTGCTGTTCTTGGTGGTCATCTCATGGTACTGGCATCTCCAAAACGCTGCTATCTTCCACTGTAATTAGGCTTCACTAATATCCTCTCATAGGCTCTCTTCATGGTGACAAGCCTCTGCTCCTATGCATGACCCCTTCAAGTCCTGGGCCATCAACTGCAACTGAGGCTGCACCTTCACCAATGGCCTTCCATGGCCTCTCATAGTGCCAAGTCTCAGCTGTTCATCATAACCCCTTTAGGCCTTCAAAACCAGTACCACCTGGGTGACTCTTACACAGTACCAAGTCCAGCTACAGCACAATGTACAACCATGTCATGGCTATCCCTGGAACATAGCCTCTGTGCTCTCAGAAAACACTTCACAGAAGATTTCACCTTAGTTATTCTGGTCTCTTCTTAATCACCACTAAATTCTTAGCTCCAGCTAACTAGCATTAATTGTCCCAGTAACAAAAATGTTTGCTTTAGTGGCTCTGGTATCTTGTTAATCACAGCTAATTATTCAGCCCCAACTAAACAAAGCCACAGAATCTTTACAAAAACATGATCCTGTGCTCACTTCAGCAGCACATATACTAAAATTGTAACAATATAGAGAAGATTAGCATGGACCCTGCACAAGTATGACATGAAAAATGGTGAAGGGTTCCATATTTTTAAACTATACTATGGAAAAAGCAAGATAGAAACCTTTCCTCAAACCCAAAAGAAAATAACCACTCAAACATAAAAATAACATCAAAAATAACAGGAAGTAAGAATCACTATTCCTTTTTTTTCATTTTTATAAATGTTAATATGTTTTTATTTTATTTATTTATTTATTTATTTTCTATATTCTTTGTTTACATTCCAAATGATTTCCCCTTTCCCAGTTCCCCCCTCCCCATGTGTCCCATAAGCCTTCTTCTCTCTACCCATTCTCCAATTACCTCCCTTCTTATTCTCTGTCCTGGTACTCCCCTATAATGCTAGATCAAGCCTTTCCAGGATCAGGGCCCTCTCCTTACTTCTTCATGGGAGTCATTTGTTATACTAATTGTGCATTGGATATTCAGAGCTTCTGGGCTAATTAATATTCACTTATCAGAGATTGCATTCCATGTGCATTCTTTTGTTCTTGGGTTACCTCACTTAGGATATTTTCCAGTTCCAACCATTTGCCTAAAAATTTCATGAATTCATTGTTTTTAATTGCTGAGTTGTATTCCATTGTATAAATATACCACATTTTCTGTATCTATTCCTCCATTGAGGGACATCTGGGTTCTATCCAGCTTCTGGCTATTATAAATAAGGTTGCTATGAACATAATGGAGCATGTGTCCTTACTACATGCTGGGGAATCTTTGGGTATATGCCCAGGAGAGGTATAGCACTGTCCTCCGGAAGTGTCATGTCCAGTTTTCTGATGAACCGCCAGACTAATTTCCATAGTGGTTGTACCATGTTATAATCCCACCAGCAGTGGAGGAGTGTTCCTCTTTCTCCACATCCTTGCCAACACCTGCTGTCTCCTGAGTTTTTAATCTTAGCCATTCTAATTTGTGTGAGGTGAAATTTCAGGGTTGCATTAGGGAAATGCAAATCAAAGAATTGCATTTCCCTAATGACTAATGATGTTGAGCATTTTTTAAGGTGCTTCTCGGCCATCCGAATTTCTTCAGGTGAAAATTCTTTGTTTAGATCTGTACCCCATTTTTAATAGGGTTATTAGTTTCCCTGGGGTCTAACTTCTTGAGTTCTTTGTATATATTAGATAATAGCCCTCTATCATATGTAGGGTTTGTGAAGATGTTTTCCCAATTTGTTGGTTGCCAATTTGTCCTTTTGACAGTGTCCTTTGCCTTACAGAAACTTCGTAATTTTATGAGGTCCCATTTGTCAGTTCTTGATTTTAGAGCAAAAGCTATTGGTGTTCTGTTCAGGAAATTTTCCCCTGTGCCCATGTCCTCAAGGGTTTTCCCCAGTTTCTTTTCTATGAGTTTCAGTGTGTCTAGTTTTACGTGGAGGTCCTTGATCCACTTGGAGTAGAGTTTAGTACAAGGAGATAAGTATGGATCAATTCCCATTCTTCTGCATGCTGACCTCCAGTTTAATCAGCACCATTTGTTGAAAAGGCTATCTTTTTTCGACTGCATGTTTTCTGCTCCTTTGTCAAAGATCAAGTGACCAGAGGTATATGGATTCATTTCTGGGTCTTCAGTTCTACTCCATTGGTCCACTTTTCTGTCACTGTGCAAATACCATGCAGTTTTTAACACTATTGCTCTGTAGTATTGCTTGAGGTCTGGGATACTGATTCCCCCAGAAGTTCTTTTACTGTTGAGAATAGTTTTAGCTATCCTGGATTTTTGTTATTCCAGGTGAATTTGAGAATTGCTCTTTCTAACTCTATGAAGAACTGAGTTGGGATTTTGATGGGGATTGCATTGAATCTGTATATTGCTTTTGACAAGATGGCCATTTTAACTATATTAATCCTGCCAATCCAGGAACATGGAAGAGTTTTCCATTTTCTGAGGTCTTCTTCAGTTTCCCTCTTCAGAGACCTGAAGTTCTTATCGTATAGATCTTTCACTTGTTTGGTTAGAGTCACACCAAGATACTTTATATTGTTTTTGGCTATTGTGAAGGGTTTCATTTCCCTAACTTCTTTCTGATCCTGCTTATCCTTTGAGTATAGGAAGTCAACTGATTTGCTTGAGCTGATTTTATAACCAGCAACTTTGCTGAACTTGTTTATCAGTTGTAGGAGTTCTCCAGTGTAGTTTTTTGGATCACTTAAGTACACTATCATATAATCTGTGAATAGTGATAATTTGACTACTCCTTTCCCAATTCGTATCACTTTGACCTCCTTATGTTGTCTAATTGCTCTAGCTAGAACTTCAAGTACTATATTGAAAAGATAAGGAGAAAGAGAGCAGCCTTGTCTAGTCCCTGATTTTAGTGGGATTGCTTCAACTTTCTCTCCATTTAGTTTGATGCTGGCTACCGGTTTGCTGTATATTGCTTTTACTATGTTTAGGTATGGGCCTTGAATTCCTGTTCTCTCCAAGACTTTAAGCATGAAAGGATGCTGAATTTTGTCAAATACCTTTTCAGCATCTAATGAGATGATCATATGGTTTTTTTCTTTGAGTTTGTTTATGTAGTGGATTGCATTGATGGATTTTCTTATATTGAACCATCCCTGCATCCCTGGGATGAAGCATACTTGATCATGGTGGATGATCGTTTTGATGTGTTCTTGGATTCAGTTGGCAAGAATTTTATTTAGTATTTGTGCATTGATATTCTTAAGAGAAATTGGCCTGAAGTTATCTTTCTTTTTTGGATCTTTGTGTGGTTTTGGTATCAGCGTAATTGTGGATTCAGAAAATGAGTTGGGTAGTGTTCCTTCTGTTTCTATTCATGGAACAGTTTGAAGAGTATTGGTGTTAGGTCTTCTTTGAAGGTCTGATAGAATTCTGCACTAAAGCCATGTGATACCATGCCTTTTTTGGTTGGGAGATTTTCTATGGCCCCTTTTATTTCTTTAGGGGTTATGGGACTGTTTAGATGATCTATTTGATGCTGATTTAGTTTTGGTGTTTGATATCTATCTAGGAAACTGTCCATTTCCTCCAGATTCTCCAGTTGTGTTGAGTATAGGCTTTTGTAGTAGGATCTGATGATTTTTTAATTTCCTCAGTTTCTGTTGTTTTATCTCCCTTTTTATTTCTAATTTTGTTAATTTGGATACTGTCTCTGTGCCCTCTGATTAGTCTGGCTAAGGGTTTATCTATCTTGTTGTTTTTCTCAAACAACCAGCTCCTGGATTTGTTGATTCTTTGTATGGTTCTCTTTGTTTCTTCTTGATTAATTTCAGCCCTGAGTTTGATGATTTCCTGTCTTCTATTGCTCTTGGATGAATTAACTTCTATTTTTCCAGGGCCTTCAGGTACGCTGTTAATCTGCTAGTTTATACTTTCTCCAGTTTCTTTTTGGAGGCACTCAGGGCTATGAGTTTTCCTCTTAGCACTGCTTTCATTTTGTTCCATAAATTTGTATATGTTGTGCCTTCATTTTCATTAAATTCTAAAAAGTCTTTGATTTTTTCTTTATTTCTTCCTTGACTAAGGTATCATTGAGTAGAGTATTGTATAGCTTCCATGTGTATGTGGGCTTTCTGTTGTTTTTGTTGTTATTGAAGACAACTCTTACTCCATAGTGATCTGATAGGAGGCATGGCATTATTTCGATCTTCTTATATCTGTTGAGGTCTGTCTTGTGACCAATTATATGATCGATTTTGAAGAAGGTACCATGAAGTGCTGAGAAATAGGTATATTCTTTTGCTTTAGGGTGAAATGCTCTCTCTCTCTCTCTCTCTCTCTCTCTCTCTCTGTATATATATATATATATATATATATATATATGTATATATATATATATATATACATATGTATATATGTTAAATTTAGTTGGTCCAAAGCTTCAATAAGTTTCACTGTGTCCCTGTTCAGTTTCTGTTTTCCTGATCAGTCCATTGAGGAAAGTGCAGTGTTGAAGTCACTCACAATTAATGTATTAGGTGCAATGTGTGCTTTGAGTTTTAGTAAAGTTTCTTTTATGAATGAGTGTGTCCTTGCATTTGGAGCATAGATGTTCAGAATTGAGAGTTCTTCTTGGTTTATTTTTCCTTTGACCAGCAAAAAGTGTCCCTCAGTGTCTTTTTTGATGACTTCAGGTTGAAAGTCAATTTTATCTGATATTAGAATGGCTACTCTGGCTTGTTTCCTGAGACCATTTGCTTATAAAATTGTCTTCCAGCCTTTTACTCTAAGGTAGTGTTTGTCTTTGACACTAAGGTGTGTTTCCTGTATGCAGCAAAATATAGAGTCCTGTTTATGTATCCATTCTGTTAGTCTATGTCTTTTTATTGGGGAATTGAGTCCATTGATGTTAATAGATATTAAGGAATAGTGATTATTACTTCCTGTCATTTTTGATGTTATTTTTTTATATTTCATTGGTTATCATCTTTTGGGTTTGACGAAAGAAGGTTACTATCTTGCTTTTTCCAGGGTGAAGTTTCCCTCCTTGTATTGGTGTTTCCCTCCTATTATCCTTTGTAGGGCTGGGTTTGTGGAAAGATATTGGGTGAACTTGGTTTTGTCGTGGAATATCTTGGTTTCTCCATCTATAGTGATTGAGAGTTTTGCTGGGTATAGTAGTTTTGGCTGGCATTTGTGTTCCCTTAGAGTCTACATAAGATCTGACCAGGATCTTCTAGCTTTCATAGTCTCCGGTGAGAAGTCTGGTGTCATTCTGATAGGTCTTCCTTTATATGTTACTTGGCCTTTTTCTCTTACTGCCTTTAATATTCTTTCTTTGTTTAGTACATTTGGGGTTTTGATTATTATGTGATGAGCGGTATTTCTGTTCTGGTCCAGTCTGTTTGGAGTTCTGTGGGCTTCTTGTATATTCATGGGCATCTCTCTCTTTAGATTAGGGAAGTTTTCTTCCATAATTTTATTGTAGATATTTGCTGGCCCTTTCAGCTGTAAATCTTCACTGTCATCTGTGCCTATAATCCTTAGGTTTGGCCTTCTCATTGTTTCCTGGATGTCCTGGATGTTTTGGGTTACAAGCTTTTTGCATTTTGCATTTTCTTTAACTGTTGAGTCCATGGTTTCTATGGTATCTTCGACATCTGAGATTCTTTCTTCTATCTCTTGTATTCTGTTGTTGATATTTGCATCTATGGTCCCTCACTTCTTCCCAAGGTTTTCTATCTCCAAAGTTGTCTCCCTTTGCAATTCCTTAGTTGTTTCTACTTCTGTTTTTAGATCCTGAATGGTTTTGCTCAGCTCCTTCACTTACGTGTTTGTGTTTTCTGTAATTCTTTAAGAGATTTTTGTGTTTCCTCTTTCATGACTTCAGCCTGTTGACCAAAGTTCTCCTGTATTTCTTTAAGTGATTTTTTGCATTTCTTCCTTATTGGCTTCTGAATTCTCCTGAATTTCTTTCAATGATTTTTGTGTTTCCCTTGTAAGGGCTTCTAACTTTTGATCCATTTTCTCCTGAATTTCTTTAAGAGATTTATTTATTTCCTTCATGTGTTCCTGTAACAGCATCATGACCAGTGATTTTAAATCCATATCTTGATTCTCTGGTGTGTTGGGGTATCCAAGCCATGTTGTTAATGGAGAATTGGGTTCAGATACTGCCATATTGCCTTGATTTCTGTTAGTAATGTTCCTACGATTGTCTTTTGCCATCTAGTTCTCACTGGTGTTAGTTGGGGTCTTGTTGTCAATGCCGGACTCACCAGTGCAAGCTTCCTCTTCCTAGCTGCCCTCTGGGTATACAGCTGGCTTCTTGCACTGCTTGGAGATGGGGTGCTGTGGCCCAGGCTGTTCCCCATCCAGAGGTGGAGACCAGAAGGATCCTGCCAGAGACCTCCAGAGTGGATCCTCTGCTCTGCAGGACTGGACTCACCAGTGCATGCTGACTCCTCCAAGCTGGCATCCAGGTGCACAGCTGGCCTCCTGCACTGACTGGAGATGGGGCACCATGGCCCAGGCTGTTCCTGATCCAGAGGTGGAGACCCGGAAGGCTCCCCTCACTATTACTTAATATGTCTTAACATCAATGGATTCAATTCCCCAATAAAAAATACATAGACTAACAGACTGGATATATAAATAGGACCCTACATTATGCTACATAGAGGAAACACACCTCAGTGTCAAAGAAAAACACTACCTCAGAGTAAAAGGCTAGAAAACAATTTTACAAGCAAATGGTCTCAGGAAACAAGCCAGAGTAGCCATTCTAACATCAGATAAAATTGACTTTCAACCTAAAGTCATCAAATGGGACATGGAAGGACACATCTTACTCGTCAAAGGAAAAATCTACTAAGAAGATCTCACAATTCTGAACATCTATGCTCCAAATGAAAGGACACCCTCATTTGTAAAAGAAACGTTACTAAAGCTCAAAGCACACATTGCACCTAATACAATAATTGTGGGTGACTTCAACACTCTACTCTCCTTAATGGACTGATCAGGAAAACAGAAACTAAACAGGAACACAGTGAAACTAATTGAAGCTTTGGACCAATTGGATTTAACACACACACACACACACACACACACACACACACACACACACACACACATATATATATATATATATATATATATATATATATAAAACATTTCATCCTAAAGTAAAAGAATATACCTTTTTCTCAGCACCTCATGGTACCTTCTCCAAAATCGACCATATAATTGGTCACAAGACAGACCTCAACAGATATAAGAAGATCAAAATAATGCCATGCATCCTATGAGATCACTATGGAGTAAGAGTGGTCTTCAATAACAACAAAAACAACAGAAAGCCCATATACACATGGAAGCTATACAATACTCTACTCAATGATACCTTGGTCAAGGAAGAAATAAAGAATGAAATCAATTACTTTCTAGAATTTAATGAAAATGAATGCACAACATACCCAAATTTATGGGACCCAATGAAAGCAGTGCTAAGAGGAAAATCATAGCCTTGAGTGCCTCCAAAAAGAAACTGGAGAGGGCATACACTAGCAGCTTAACAGCACACCTGATGGCCCTGGAAATAAAAGAAGTTAATTCATCCAAGAGGAATAGAAGACAGGAAATCATCAAACTCAGGGCTGAAATCAATCAAGTAGAAACAAAGAGTACCATAAAAAGAATCAACAGAACCTGGACCTGGTTCTTTTAAAAAATCAACAAGATAGATAAACCCTTAGCCAGACTAATCAGAGGGCACAGAGACAGTATCCAAATTAACAAAGTTAGAAATGAAAATGAGATATAACAACAGAAACTGAGGAAATTCAAAAAAGCATCAGATCCTACTACAAAAAATCATTCTCAACACAACTGGAGAATCTGAAGGAAATGGACAATTTACTAGACAGATACCAAACACCAAAATTAAATCAGGATCAAATAGATCATCTAAACAGCCCCATAACCCCTAAAGACATAGAAGTGGTCATTGAAAGTCTTCTAACCAAAAAAAAAAAAAAAAAAAAAAAAAAAAAAAAAAAAAAAAAAAAAAAAAAAAAGCACAGGACCAGATGATTTTAGTGCAGAATTCTATCAGATCTTCAAAGACTAACAGCAATACTCTTCAAATAATTCCACAAAATAGAAATAGTAGGGACACTACCCAACTCGTTTTATGAAGCCACAATTATGCTGATACCAAAACCACACAAAGATCCAACAATGAGAACTTCAGACCAATTTTCCTTATGAATATCAATGCAAAAATACTCAATGAAATTATTGCCAACTGAATCCACGAACACATCAAAATGATCATTCACCATGATCAAGTAGGCTTCATCCCAGGGATGCAGGGATGGTTCAATATACAGAAATCCATCAAAGCAATCCACTACATAAACAAACCCAAAGGAAAAAACCCACATGGTCATTTCCTTAGATGCTGAAAAAGCTTTTGACAAAATTCAACCTCCTTTCATGATAAAAGTCTTGGAAAGAACAGGAATTCAAGGCCCATACCTAAACATAGTTAAAGCAATATACAGCCAACTGGTAGCCAACATCAAACTAAAAGGAGAGAAACTTGAAGCAATCCCACTAAAATCAGGGACTAGATAAGGCTGCCCCCTCTCTCCATATCTTTTCAATATAGTTCTTGAAGTCCTAGCTAGAGCAATTAGGCAACATAAGGAGGTCAAATTGATATGAATTGGAAAGGCAGAATTCAACGTATCACTATTCATAGATGATTTGATACTTGTGACCCAAAAAATTCCACCAGAGAACTCCTACAGCTGATAAACAACTTCAGTAAAGTTGCTGGTTATAAAAGCAAATCAAGCAAATCAGTAGCCTTCCTATACTCAAAGGATAAGCAGGCTGAGAAAGAAATTAGAGAAATGACACCCTTCACAATAGCCACAAACAATATGAAGTATCTTGGTGTGACTCTAACCAAACAAGTAAAAGATCTGTATGACAAGAACTTCAAGTCTCTGAAGAAGGAAATTGAAGAAGACTTCAGAAAATGGAAAAATCTTCCATGATTGGAAGTATTCCATGATTGGCAGGATTAATATAGTTAAAATGGCCATCTTGTCAAAAGCAATATACAGATTCAATGCAATCCCCATCAAAATCCCAACTCAGGTCTTTATAGAGTTAGAAAGAGCAATTCTCATATTCATCTGGAATAACAAAAAACCCCATGACAGCTAAAACTATTCTCAACAATAAAAGAACTTCTTGGGTAATCAGTATCCTGGACCTCAAGAAGTACTATAGAGCAATAGTGTTAAAAACTGTATGGTGTTGGTACAGTGACAGGTAGGTAGATCAATGGAATAGGATTGAAGACCCTGAAATGAACCCACACACCTATGGTCACTTGATCTTTGACAAAGGAGCTAAAACCATCCAGTTGAAAAAAGATAGCCTTTTCAACAAATGGTGCTGGTTCAACTGGAGGTCAGCATGCAGAAGAATGCAAATCGATCCATTCATCTCATACTAAACTCAAGTCCAAGTGGATCAAGGATCTACATATAAAGCCAGACACACTGAAACTCATAGAAAAGAAACTGGGGAAGACCCTTGAGGACATGATGGGCAGAGGCGGAAAGTTCCTGAACAGAACACCAATAGCTTATGCTCTGAGATCAAGAATTGACAAATGGGACCTCATAAAATTACAAAATTTCTGTAAGGCAAGGGACACTGTCAATCAAACAAAACAGCAACCAACAAATTGGAAAAAAGATCTTCACCAATCCTACACCTGACAGAGGGCTAATATCCAATATATACAAGGAACTCAAGAAGGTAGATTCCAGAGAGCCAAATAACTCTATTAAAAAATGGGGTACAGAGCTAAACAGAATTTTCACCTGAAGAATTTTGAAAGGCTGAGAAGCACCTTAAGAAATGTTCAACATCATTAATCATTAGGGAAATGCAAATCAAAGCAACCCTGAGATTTCACCTCACAGCAGTCAGAATGGCTAAGATTAAAAACTCAGTAGACAGCAGGTGTTGGCGAGGATGTGGAGAAAGAGAAACACTCCTCCACTACTGGTGGGATTGTAAGATGGTACAACCACTGTGGAAATCAGTCTGGCGGTTCCTCAGAAAACTGGGCATGACACTTCTGGAGGACTCTGCTATACCACTCCTGGGCATATACCCAGAGGATTCCCCAGCATGTAATAAGGACACATGCTGCACTCTGTTCATAGCAGCCCTATGCTTTCCAGCCAAAAGCTGGAAAGAACCCAGATGTCCCTCAACGGAGGAATGGATACAGAAAATGTAGTATATTTATGCAATTGAATACTACTCAGCAATTAAAAACAATGAATTCTTGAAATTCTTAGGCAAATGGTTGGAACTGAAAAATATCATCCTAATTGAGGTAACCCAATCACAAGAGAATACACATGGAATGCAGTCACTGATAAGTGGATATTAGCCCAGAAGCCCTGAATATCCACGACAAAATTAACATATTAAATGATTCCCAAGAAGGAAGGAAGGAGAGGGCCCTGGTCCTGGAAAGGTTTGATGCAACATTGTAGGGGATTACCAGGACAGAGAAATGGGAGGGGGGTGATTGGGGAATGGGCAGAGGTAAGAGGTCTTATGGGACTTCTGTGGAGGGAGGAACCAGGAAAGCAGAAATCATTTGGAATGTAAACAAAGGATATAGAAAATAATAATAATAATAATAATAATAATAATAATAATAAAGTAATTCAAATGTACTTGAAGCAAAAAATAAAACCCAAAACCAAAAACAAATATCATGGCCCTGATAAGAGTCTTTTATCTCTCCTCTGAAATTTCACAAGCCAGGCCTCCATCTTCTGCACTGTTCTCAACATTATCTTCCAAGCTCCTACAGAACATTCCACAGAGCTCTTAACACCGAATGGATCATCTAGCCCAAAGTTTCAAAGTCTTTCCACAGTCCTCCCCAAAACATGGTCAGGTTGTCACAGGAATACCCCACTATGCTCTACCATTTTGTCTTAGTCTTGTCTTTCTATTCCTGCACAAACACCATGTCCAAAAAGCAAGCTGGGGAGGAAAGGGTTTATTCAGCTTACACTTCTGCATTGCAGTTCATCACTAAAGGAAGTCAGGACTGGAACTCAAGCAGGTTAGGAAGCAGGAGCTGATGCAGAGGCCATGGAGGGATGTTTCTTACTGGCTTGCTTCCCCTGGCTTGCTCAGCCTACTCTCTTATAGAACCCAAAAGCACCAGTCCAAAGGTGGTACCACCCACAAGGGGCCCTCCCCCCTTGATCACTAATTGAGAAAATGCCCCACAGCTGGATCTCATGGAGACACTTCCCCAACTGAAGCTCCTTTCTCTGTGATAACTCCAGCCTGTGTCAAGTTGACACACAAAACTAGCCAATGCAGGCTTCTGACTATTCCAGCAAGTGACTGCAAATGTTAAGCAGAGCTTGGAGAATCCTGCCAACAAAGGAGAGGAAGGAAGGAGCCAGAGAGGTCAAGGACACAGCAACAAAAGCCACAGAATCAACTAATCTGGTATCATAGTGGCTCTAGGAGACTGAAGCAACAATCAGGGAGCCCACATGGGTCTGACCTAGTTCCTTTGTGCTATAGTTGTGTAGCTTGATCTTCATGTGGGACTCCTAACAGTGGGAGCAGGGGCTGACTGTGAGTCTGTTGACTGCCTTTGGGACCTTTTCCTCATAGTGGGTAGCTTTGCCTAACCTTAACGTGAAGGGAGGTACCTAGTCTTACTGCAACTTGATAAACTATGTTTAGTTGATATCCGTAGGAGGCCTGCTCTTTTCTGAAAGGATATGGAGGAGGAGTGGATGGGAAGGGAGGAGGTACAGGGGAAGCACTGGGAAGAGAGGAGGGAGGAAAAACTGTGATCAAGATGTAATAAATGAGAGACGAATAACTTTTTTTTAAAAAAAAAAGTGAAAATATTTATTTTTAAAAACTACAAAATAAATATTTTTACTCATGTAGGGTATACCTGTGGAAGATAAAAGAAGATACTACTTGCCCTAGAGCTGTAGCTACAGGTGGGCTGTGTGTCACCCAATGTGCATGCTAGGAACTGAACTCAGGTCCTCTGAAAGAGCAACAAATGTTTTTAATTGTTGAGCCATTGGAAAAAAATAGGGTGGGGTGTGGATGGTTATAGGATAAAAATAATGGATACATATGACATTTTTTCAAGTCCTACAGATTATACTACTCCGACAGTGAACTTCCCATCTGAACTTTAATAGTGTACTAAATTACTTCAGTAATTTTCAAAAGTGAAACTAATATTGGGAGGAAATGTAGGCAGAAAATGCTTTCTGCTTAGTTTTCTTTCTTTCTTTCTTTCTTTCTTTTTTGTTTTTTTGTTTGTTTGTTTGTTTTGTTTTTGAGACAGGGTTTCTCTGTGTAACCCTGGCTGTCCTGGAACTCACTCTGTAGACCAGGCTGGCCTTGAACTCAGAAATCCTCCTGCCTCTGCCTCCCAGAGTGCTGGGATTAAAGGAGTGCGCCACCACTGTCCAGCTCTGCTCAGTTTTCTAAAAAGCATAAAATGGCTTAAAATGCCTATTAATTCTTTTAAATAGAAATCCACTTCAAATTAAAGTAATAAAAATATGATGGTAAATAGTTAAATAAACTAAAGGTCAATATGAGGTACTCTCCATCCATTTCCTGTTGAACTACAACCCAATTCAATGCATAAACAAATCTCAATTTAAAAGTGCTAGAAAAAGCTGAGTTTCCACCAGTCACAATTAGATGGTTTTCATTTAATCCCAGGAAGCCTAGTGATCTAACAGTGCCCAGTAGGTCAAATGCCTTGCTACAACCAATCAGGTAGTTTCTCCCCTTTCAGGCTTGGCTTATCTATCCCTCTGTTTTGTATGATGGCTGAAATGTTCTGAATTAGTTTTACTATTTATTAATATTGCTGAACTCATGAATTATCATTTCTTCCAATAAAGTTTAATTTGCCAATTTTTTTCATAGGAAGTAGTGAGTTGTGGTTGTTGGTTTTTGCTTTTGTTTTGTTTTGTTTTGGAAGAGTTTGGCAATGGAGGTCTTTAAGATATGTGAAACCTTGCGCCTTCAGGCTGAAGCGCATAAGTCCTATGCTTGGGATAAGCTCCTGGCAAGGAAAGTGTGTGAATTTTAAATCCTTCTTTGGAGAGTTTAATTTCTTTTTGCTTCAAGTCTTTTCTGTCTTGCTTTTCTCCACAGCATGAGGATTGTGTGTGTGTGTGTGTGTGTGTGTGTGTGTATAGATGTTTCCCTTACTTCCAAGGAGATGTGGAGACCTTCTTCCTTACTACTTTCACAGTCTAGAAGTTGGAATAGTCCTTGATTAAAATCCATAAGAGTTAGACTGAAGTCTTTGGAGAGAGCAAGGTGGACAAGGTTGTGATTTCTCCCTTGAAGCATGACAGGCAGGCCTTTGCAGGGGTGTGGACTCTACAGCAAGTAGACAGATATGGTTGATGTGAACCTCCTCTGATCAAGAACTGGAAAGGTGAGATCTGCTGTGAAATTGCTGTAGAAAAGCAGCTACCAGGAGTCATTATGACAGAATAATTGAGGGGTGGAGCCAGAGCTGTTGGGTGGGGGAGGGGAGGGAGGGTACCAGAAGACCAGAGGGGAGGGAAGGGGAGGGGATGGGCGGGACGGGGAAAGCCCGGAAGAACAGACGGCCAATAAGACACTGAAGGAGAGAAGAGGTACTATCACCACGAGGCTAAGGGAGCAAGGACTACAGATTTATTTACTCTCCCAGGGCCAGAAAAGCCCATAAAGACACCCAGCCATCATGGCCTTGAATCCTGAGGATCTCGGAAGTGGGTTCCGGCATAGCAAGGTGTCAATGTTTATCAATGAACAAATGGCCAAGCACGACAAAGGCCCTGATTTCTACCTTGAGAACCTTTCCCTGTCCTGGGAAGAGGTGGAAGACAAGCTCAAAGTCATCCTTGAGGATAGCGAGGTGCCTACTGAGGCTCGGGAAGCCTGTGCCTGGGGCACCCTGGCCCTGGGTGTGCGCTTCGCTCACAGGCAAGGCTGCTTACAAGGGCATGGGGTACAGTGGCTGCAAGATTTGTCTAGCCTACATAAGGTGTCTGCACTCTCCTTGTCACCAGACCTGAAGCCGCTCACCCACCAGCAAGAGATGGAGCAGAAGGAGATAGCTATCCAGCTTAAAATGGCGCAGGCAAAACTAGAAGAAGTTCAAAGAGAGCGAGACCTACTGAGACTGAAGATCCTCCAGGCAGTAAGATTGTCATCTGGTCCTGTCTTACCCCTTCCCATCCCATGCCTATGTTAATAACCCATTCTTCAACCAAGTCTCAACCTTTTCCACTTTTTCCTAGGAGCTGAGAGCGCTCCCAAATGCAGTAAGACCAGCTGTGGCCATTCCTCCTGCTGTTGTCAGAAGAGGGATGAGGACACAATGGTCAAGTGCGAAGGAAAATTTGGCAGAATTGATGGCTGCTGCCACAGGAAGACCGGATGAGAAGGCAAATAGGACAGAAGCCGCCCTGGCAGGGACAATAACTGCCCCAGAAGAGGCCTCAGAGGATCCCAATGGAAGTTTCATGCAGCTTCTTGGAGTCGTGAAGTGGAAAAATTACCCCTTGAAAAGGCAGAGAGTAGACCTCAGACCCAAGGAAACATCCATGTGCTCTTTCTCTCAGTCCCTAAATCTGAAAGCCGCTGCCTCCTCTGAGCCACTTACTGTCCAACTCCCAGCCTCATTCACATACTCCTATGAAAGCCCCTTCCCAGCCATGCCCACCACATCCCAACTACCAACCACAGAAAGACCACCTCAAATGTATCCCTATTCCGTGGCCTCTGATATGAGTCATCTGTCTGATATGGGAATCCATAGAGGAGATCATCAAGAACTACCAAAGGACAAGAGATTTTCAGCATTTCGTAGGCCTGGGGATTGGGACTGTCCTTGGTGTAAAGCTGTGAATTTTTCAAGAAGGGAAAACTGTTTCCATTGTGGGAAGGGAATTTGGCTGCAAAACCCTTAATGAATTTGGAATGTGAAATAGAACAGAAACAAACAAATGGGAAATCAGTTCTTGGGGGAGGTTGAAGGGTACATCAGAATTGGGGAAGGGGAATTGGGGCCGTCATGAAGAGAATAGGATAATGTGAGATATGGGATGGTAGAAATGGTTTGGGGAGGCAGAGGTTTTGATGATTTCTGTTGTATTTCAGATCATTAACATTCACAACCCCAGAATGGCCTCACTGTGTATGTGTGTGTGTGTGCACACGCGCATGTGCGTGTATGTATGCTCTCCCTAGTGCCTGCTGGACCTAGACAGCTAAATATACAAAACCCCTCCCTCTCCACACACCTAGCCCTCAAATGATGAAGTCAAAAGGATTATTAAATACAAACTGATTCTCAATGTGGAGAATCTCAAGGGAGGTAAATTCTAAGGCCAGGATGGGATTGGCTAAAGACTCAGTGTATCACTTCAAGTTGTGTCCAGGATCATAGCCATACTGGAGGCCATAGCCCATGCCTAGCTCTGGCTAAGGTGGGGAACAGCTACAGCTGTTTTCTTGATGATTTTAGAGCAGTACTAGTGGGAGACTCCAGGGCACAGAGATGCTGATCGC
This sequence comes from Apodemus sylvaticus, assembly GCF_947179515.1. Lineage (NCBI taxonomy): Eukaryota > Metazoa > Chordata > Mammalia > Rodentia > Muridae > Apodemus > Apodemus sylvaticus. The sequence continues at coordinate 99,926,367 of NC_067495.1, read as the reverse complement.
TGGAGTCCAGAGAACTCAGCTACTGTGTACTTCCTGCAATTGTATAACAGAAAGATCCATTTTATCACAATAAGCTAAGAAGTGGGTTTCTGTTCTGGGCTATTAGATCATTTCCATATCAAGCTGGCACGAGAAGAACAAAATGTTTTCTCTTTCTTTTTTGCTCTTCCCCGCCCCATTTTTTGAGGCAAGGATTTGTGTAGCTCAGCATAGCCTCCAACTCACTATGTAGCTGAGAATGACCTTGAATGACACATCTTCCTGATTACATTTCACAAGTATTAAGGTTGTAGGTCTATATTATAATGCCTGGACCAGAAAAGTAGTTGAAAAACACTTCATCAAAAAAATTACTGGAATTGACAGGGGAGTTGAATTAGCTGTTAGTAAATAGTAAGAATTCCTTTATCCCGAATCTCCCAGGGCACTTAAACTTGAACTTGGTAGGGCACTTAAGTTCTGAGGGAATTCTATTACCCCAAAGAGGTCAAGCCTATTATGGTTGCTCCCAGGAGTGACACTGGATAGGAGGCTCATGTTCTGGCAGAGTAATATCACAAGAAATGTCATTTAAACCATCAAATGAGACCTGGGATAGATTACCCTCAGGTTTATGATCAATTCAAATTGACATGGCAGAGATTTGCCACCAGTATGAGAGTTCTGAGAGACTACAGAGGATACCACCACCAGATACAAGCGAGGATCTCTACGATTATACAGCCTTTTAACAGAAATCTTCCCTAGTCCCCAGTGGGCAGAGCCAGACAGATCTGAACAGGAAACTTATACCAACTGCTCCAAGGTGAGTCAGCTACTGAGAGTGCCAAGCGTTTACCAGTCCACAGGGGCCAAAAGCATAGTGCTAGCTGGTGGCATTTTCTCTTCCAACTTGGCATCGTGATAAATGGAGGAGAATGTGGATTTCAAAGGCTCTCAGTGTGTTCAGAAAGTAAAGTGCAACAGAGTTCTATCTCACTGGGAGGGGAGTGGTGGGGGAAGGTGGGAGTGGAGGGGCTGGGTAGGAGGTTGGTCTTCTCTCTCTTTTATTGCTATATGTTAAAATTAACTATGTGTAAATCTAATTCACAGGTGGAAGAAGAAGAAGGGACAGTATTTGAACCAGACTGAGGAACCAGTAGAAGAGTCCTGGCTATCTTCTATGCACTACAGACCTAGAGAATGAGAAGCTGTTGAAGACATGAAACACCCACAGGAACAGAGATATGATTTTAGGTTATCTGTTATTGGTGAGGGTATAGTCACCACCAGGATTAGGGACCAGATCTCCAGGTTGCAATTTTCCAAACACCTTTTGGGCTAGGTTATCTCCCTCTATTGCAGGGCTTCCTAATTTCAGTGTCTTTGGATTTGGATAAATCTTTGACATCTGGCTTGGGATAGATTTTTGTTGTGAGTTACAGTTTCTTGTGCATTGTAGGATGGTCAGCAGAATTCCTAGTCTCTACTTGTCTGTGTGATTCATCCCCTACCCTTTCCATTGTGACAAAGAAAATTGCCTCTTGGCTATAGCTACATGTCCACTAGAGGGCAAACTCAACCTGAGTTAGGAACCTATCAGGCCATGAAGTAACAGTGTGAACAGGGGAAAAATCAAAAGTCAAGATCACTGAGGTTGAGGCAGCTGAACAAAGTCCATGAAACTTTTCGTTTCCTTTAGATATTCAAACACACTTGCGATGGTGGCTGAATAGAAACTACAAGGAGTGAGGAGAATTTTGACAAGTCCTCTAGACTGTGAAGAGAAGGATTAAAACTAGATTACAGCAGTGAATAAGGGAAATCTTTAGCCTTTGGGAAGGAGGTAGCAGAAGAGAACTTGGAATGTGAGCTATATGATCACATATATTGTACCACATAATATGATCACATATGAGCTCGTATAATATCAGGATTTTATATGATGCATGGCTATTGGATTACTAAAGTTTAGAATTCAAAGGACCACACCATCTGTTGTTATACTAAACAAAATCCATTCAAGATTTGCTTGAAGTTCTGCTGAGATACATTTATGCCTTTTAAAGGTTTTGAAAGACATTTTGCAAGGGAACTGAGGGCTAGGGGATGAGGAACAATGAGTTGCAAGATGTTGCAGGGTCAAATAAGGCCAAGGAGCTAGTAATTCTTATATATGTCTATTTTGTAAACATAGTGAAATTATTTTGTCCCTACCCCTAAAAGACAAAACAGATTTATAGGCATGGGTAATTTGGAAAGGATGTTTCTTCCTCTGGGACAGGGAGGCAGAGGGAATAGCTGAGTGACTAGAGTAGGAAACCAAGGTGACTTTTGTTGTGTGTTAGGCTCCTGAGATAGATTAAGTAAGGTCAGATAAGAGGGGAGCTTTCTGAAGGGTGGTTTATTTCAGTGTATTCAGGAGATGGGGTGAAGGGAAAGGATGGATGGCTAAAATATGGGTGACTCATTTGTAAAAGGGCCCAACCAAAAGGAAACTTGGACTTAGTATAGCACCAGCACTCTAGAGCAGGGCTTTGGGATGGAGGTTAGGGATGGAGTCATAAAAAGGACACCAGACACAAGTATTGGCAGTGTCATAAGATATTCTTATTACTTTGTTCTAGTAAAAGTCTCAGCCTGTTTGGATATGGGTTTTATGTTTGGAAGGATTAGAAAAATAAAATAAAATCGTTTTCCTGAAACTGCATATGGCACAGTTTATTTCACTCTAAGGTCTAAAGTATGGTGGCATATGCCGGAGATCCTAGCATTTGGGAAGCAGAGATGAGGTGATCAATGCAAGAATGAGGTTAGCCTAGGCTACATGGTGGGTTCAAGCCCATCCTAAGCTACATAGAAAGCCACTGTCTCAACAAAATAAAATTAAAATGATAACAATAAAACTTAAAAAAAATGATAACCAAAATTAATTGTGAGGCTACCATTTGAGAATATTCTACAAACACCACAGAGGCAGTAAGACTTGGACTATAGCTCTAGACCAAGGAAACATAGTGATAAAGCAGAAAAACAACCTTTAAAAACAAAATTGTTGGGCCAAAAAGATGGCTCAGTGAGTAAAAGTAATTTGCCACCAAGCCTAAAGACCTGAGTTCCGTCCCTGGAACCCACATGATGGAAAGATGGAATCAACTCTAGCAGATTGTCCTCTGATCTCCACATGTGCATATATTTGTATGCACACAAAACATAAACTAAATAAATGCAAAACAGTTTTTAAAATACTTTGCTGACAGTAAGGAAAAGGGAAGGAGATTTCATGGGACCTACCTAATGCCTCTGTCTAAAACAGTTAATGTTCCATCTGTCTAAGAGCTAATGGCCCTCCTGGGATGTTCCTTTGGAAATAACAACAGTTTTCACAGAGAATGATTACAGAAATCCCTTTTGTTGACCACTGTCTTTCATATGAGTCATCTACACAACACAACGCTAAATTTACCTAGTGTCTCAAAAATAATAAAACCTTGAAGCATATTCCGCTTAAAAACAATAGCACTTCCCCTTTTTTCTTTTACATCATGTGAGATCAATTTTAAAAAACAGAATAATGTGTATAAAGAAAACATTACTTATGGCACAGATGTATCCCTACATGCCTCTAAATACAAATCAGGTTTATATGTGGCATTTTTACTCTTCTACTTAAGAAGGGACTGGTGTAATTAGAATCATTCTTAATATTTTTCCCCTTCCAAAAATTTCCTTTATGGTATTTGTATTAGTAAAATAGGAGGATCTGGGAGGATCCAGAATAGGGAGAAGAATTGGGGGGTCAACAAAAATATGCATGGAAATTTATAATTAAATGTATTGCTTTGGTAAGCTTTTAAAAGATTTTGAGGGGCATACCATGTAACTCAGTAAGAGTACTTGGCAAGTATGGGGAGACCCTAGGTTTGAGCCTCAGTACTACATAAACTGAATGTGATATTACACTTGAATTTCCAACACTAGGAATGTCCTGGCAGCAGGAACAAAAGTTCCCAAGGTCATCCTTAACTATAGAGCAAATTAGAAGCCATTCTTGTATATAAAACAAAACAAAAAAACAAGCAAACAACCAACCAAACAAACAAACAAAAGAGCATATTTGTACAAGTAACTTAAATACTTCTAGATTTCAGTGATCTGAGAGTTTCTGACAGTCAACAAATGACATTTATCGAAAGTCCATTCTATGTGTGAAGAGCCTATGGAGTAAGCTGAGGATTCAATTAAAAGAAGAGAAGATGTTTCCCCTCTGAGAATAAGAATGTAACTATAAAGCACGAATAAACCCTTTCCTTAAGGGGAGTCAAAGGAAAGGCATCAAGAGTAGATAAGGGTAATAGCATCAAAAAACAAGCATTCATCTAATGTCTCTTTATATATAAGTAAGTATATATTGCCTTACATTTGAAGACTATAATCTTAGGGTTATGGTTAGGGTTAGGGCTGGGTTTAGGGTTAGGGTTAGGGTTAGGGTTAGGGTTAGGGTTAGGGTTAGGAGTTAGGGTTAGGGTTAGGGTTAGGGTTAGGGTTAAGAGTTAGGGTTAGGGTTAGGGATTAAGGTTAGGGTTAGAGTTTATCATAAAGAGAATGAGAGTGAAGAGCAAAAAAGGAATTGGAACAAATTACATTGGAAAGGAATACCTATAAGTAATATATATGAAGTTGGAAAGATAATTTTCTGTTGAAAGTACTTGCTGCTCTTCCTGAAGACTTGAGTTTGGCTTTCAGTATCCATGTCCAGGAGTTCACAATGGCCTATACCCCAACTCCAAGAGATACCACACCCTTTTCTAGTTGCTGACAGTGAAGGTATTAAAAAAAAAAAAACAAAACTCATATACTTTGTGTTTTTGGGAGTTAGAGAACCCCCTGATGTTTAAGGAAGCACAGGAAATGTTTAGATAGTCAAACACTTAATTTTTTTTAGTGTTTGCTAAACTCCATTTTCTGTGTTGAATCACATAGGAAGTAATGTTCAATGTTCTGAATTTTGTTTGCTTGACTATAATTTCTAAGTATGCTGCAGATTCTTTTAATCTGTGAGAAATTCAAGAGCTTGTTTGCTTTCACTTGCTTTAGTACCTTTTACACAGAGGACATTCTACAGAGAGTTGTTTCTTATGTAATTGGTGCCTAATAACCAAACTAATCATGAATGAAAACATACCTTTTATTAAAACTAAACACCTGCCATTAGCAATGAATGACTTATCATTTCTCTTTCATTATTAATCATTTCAACCTTGAGTTAAATAAAGGAAAGTATGTATGTACTATGTCAAGCAATGAGGTCTTAGAAAACATAAACCACATACTCATAACCTATAATTATATTTATTCCACCACCGTGTGATATGCTGATGAGTATGCTTCTTGAATTTATTGTGAATTTTATACCTTGGATATCTAGAAGTTAAATGGCCAAAAAATAAAGAACAATCCAGGCATTGTGGCACTTGCCTTTAATCCCAATATTTAGGAAGCAGAGGCAGGAAGACCTCTATTATTTTGATCATAGTCTTATCTACATAATTAATTCCAAGTTAGCCAGGACTCAAATATGAGACCTTTTCTCAAGAAAAAAAGAAAGAAAGAAAAAAGAAAGAAAGACAGAAAGAAAGAAAAAGAAAGAAAGAAGGAAAGAAAAGAAAAAGAGCCATTTAAGGACATACCTCCTATGAAGATTCTCAATAAAAAGCTTCTTTAAAAACACTTTTGTATAAAGTTTATAAAACTTGGAAACTGAAAAATGACCACAGCATTTCTGACATTATAAAACAAGAACTGATTCGATTTCTGAAAATTCCTTTTTGGACTTGATCCTTACTTTTCATGAACTTATTATCTCTATTCTACTGCCCTCTGTTGTTCATCTTTAATCTGTAAGATTCTGCCTTTATCGTGAGACCACACTGTACACCAAGGAAACTGCAAATAGGACTACAGATTATTATGTAGACATAAATTAGCATAAATGTACCTCTTTTGTCATGATACAGAAAGATAGGTTTCAACAAAGAATGGGTACTAAATGAGAAGAAACTAGAGCAAGCTGATTTGTGCCTGAACTCTGGAATCTGAAACAGCTGCCCAAGTCTCAGCTGTATCATGGTCAAGGCCTTTTATCCTTTATAAGCACCAGCTTTTTTGTTTTTGTTTTTTATCATCCTTAATAGTATGACTTACCTCATGGGCTTGGTCTGAGGGTTATACATGATATTCATTATATTACATCATTTATTATGATAAAAGCTTGACATACTGCTTGCAATTCTAGCTGTGGCAGTAGTGGATATAGAAAGAAAACATTGTGTGGAGAACTCTAAGTGAACATTAGTGCTAAATTATTCTCAGCATTCTTTGAGATGGATACTCTCATTCTTGTCCTTCCTCAAGTCTATGTCTCACTTAACAGGATAGGAATTACCCATTAGTCAACTCTTTTTAAACATGTAGTACAGTGGTTCTCAACCTGTGGGTCATGACCCCTTTGGATTGCATAACAGATATCCTGTATATTGAGTATTTACATTATGACTTATAATCGTAGCAAAATTATAGTTAAGAAATAGCAACAAGGGGTTGGAGAGATGGTTCAGTGGTTAAGAGCACTGACTGCTCAACCCAGAGGTCCTGAGTTCAATTCCCAGCAACCACATGGTGGCTCACAACCATATGTAATGGGATTTGATGTCTTCTAGTATGTCTGAAGAGAGTAACAGTGCACTTGCATACTATAAATAAATAAATAATAAATAAATAAAATAGAAGTAGCAACAAAAATAATGATATGGTTGGGGGTCACCATGACATAAGTAACTATATTAAAGGGTCACAGAATTAAGAAGGTTGAGAGCCACTGTTCTAGGGAACGATGTGTCCTGTCAGCTCATCTATCAATATATATCTAGGATCCATCCTTTTACTAGTTGCACAAATGCCAACACAATTTGAATTATTGTTACATTTCTCTTCAATTAATAAAAAATGCTTCCCAACTTTGTCTTACTCCTCATCCTCTCTTTATGTACTGTATCTTTATAAACTGTAAATTTGATGATGTTATTCTTCATCTTAATACAAACTAGCACCCTTTTTTGTCTCCGATTACTAATCAAAAGCACTTCCTTTTGCTCAATATTATGCAGCAGGACCTGGCGTCAGTCTGCTCTTCTAGCCTCATCTATTGCTATCTGTATTTTAGAGTTCATTTCCTTATCTTTTTTTTTAAATTAGCATATATTAATTATACAAAGTGAGAAGATTCATTATGACATTTCTATAAGGTATTTAGTGTCCTTGGATCATATTTACTCCTTCTGTTACTTTTTAATCCTTCTCCATCCTGCATCTTGCCGTTTCTACATTCTTTACAGTATCCTTTATAGTTGTAGGTCAATTTCCTCCTACATTTCACATATGACAGAAAACGTGATATTTATCTTTGTGGTACAGTTTTCTTTTAATGTGGTGATCTCTAATTTCACCCATGTTCCTACAAGCAATATAATGTCATTATCCTTTTTTTAATTATTATTATTTTTTTATTATTCGATATAATTTTTTATTTAAATTTCAAATGATTTCCCCTTTTATAGCCCCCCACTCCCCAAAAGTCCCGTAAGCCCCCTTCTCTCCATTTGTCCTCCCACCCACCCCTTCCCACTTCCCCATTCTGGTTTTGCCAAAATACTGCTTCACTGAGTCTTTCCAGAGCAAGGGGCCACTCCTCCATTTCTTCTTGTACCTCATTTGATGTGTGGATTATGTTTTGGGTATTCCAGGTTTTCTAGGTTAATAACCACTTATTAGTGAGTGCATACCATGATTCACCTTTTGAGTCTGGGTTACCTCAGTTAGTATGATATTCTCTAGCTCCATCCATTTGCCTAAAAATTTCATGAATTCATTGTTTCTAATGGCTGAATAGTACTCCATTGTGTAGATATACCACATTTTTTGCATCCACTCTCTGTTGAGGGATACCTGGGTTCTTTCCAGCATCTGGCAATTATAAATAGGGAATGCTATGAACATAGTAGAGCATGTATCCTTATTACATGGTGGGCAATCCTCTGGGTATATGCCCAGGAGTGGTGTAGCAGGATCTTCTGGAAGTGAGGTGGCCAGTTTTCAGAGGAACCGCCAGACTGATTTCCAGAGTGGTTGTACCAATTTGCAACCCCACCAGCAGTGGAGGAGTGTTCCTCTTTCTCCACACCCTCTCCAACACCTGCTGTCTCCTGAATTTTTAATCTTAGCCATTCTGACTGGTATAAGGTGAAATCTCAGGGTTGTTTTGATCTGCATTTCCCTAATGACTAATGAAGTTGAGCATTTTTTAAGATGCTTCTCCGCCATCCGAAGTTCTTCGGGTGGGAATTCTTTGTTTAACTCTGTACCCCATTTTTAATAGGGTTGTTTGGTTTTCTGGAGTCTAACTTCTTGAGTTCTTTATATATATTGGATATTATCAATATATATCATATCCCTCTATCTGATGTAGGATTGGTGAAGATCTTTTCCCAATTTGTTGGTTGCCGATTTGTCC